>NC_044979.1:88764985-88999588 GCF_008728515.1 Papio anubis | reverse complement strand
CTTCTTTCTTCTTTCTTCTTCTTCTTCTTTTTTTCTTTTTTCTTTACAGGGTCTTGCCCTGTCACTGGGCCGGAGTGCAGTGGTGCCATATCAGTTCACTGCAGTCTCAACCCCTGGGCTAAAGTCATCCTCCCACCTCAGCCTCCAGAGCAGCTGGGGCTACAGGCACACACCACCACACCTGGCTAATTACTATTTTTAGTGAAGATGGGGTTTTGCCCTGTTGCCCAGGCTGGTCTCAAACTCCTGAGCTCAAGTGATCACCTGCCTTAGCCTCCAAATTGCTGAGATTACAGGTGTGAACCACTGTGCCTGGCCTCTTCCACTTCTTACAAGGGTACCAGCCTATTTGACTGGGGACCTTAAGACTGCATGTGATCCTTATCATCTCCTCATAGGCCTGTATTGAAATACAGCCACACTGGACATTAGGGCTTCAACATATGAATTTTGGGGAGGCACGGACATACTTTCAATCACTTTGTCCCTTTCTCCCTCCAACATACTCCTGTGGTAAAATTATCATCCTGATTAAACACAAGTCACACCTGCTCTGTTCCTGCACTTAAGCGTACCCAAAAGCCAAATGACTTGTCGCCTAAATTCATGATCACAAACCTTAAATAAACATTACGTGATGCCCAGCAATCATACTATATTCCTTAACAATGAACTCTCCTATCCTTTCAGATGAGCATTTCTACCTTCCTTTCCTTTCTTTCTTCCAATCTCCTACCCTGCTCATTCCTTACTGTTTGCTGATGGCTTTTCTTCTTATTTCACCAGATAATAGCAGCAGTTCGAATACAATGTCTACATTCTTCCACCAGAAATTCTACTCACCTACCCCACCATCCTTGATCCTATGTGAGAACAATTTTGACGTGTGCACTTAATCTTAGTCCCTCTCACCTATTCAAGGACATCTCACTCACCGCTTTCCTCTCTCTCTCTCTGATAACCTGTGTTTTCTTCTATTGGGTTATTTCCATCAGAATAAAAAACATATTAAGTCTTAAAAAAAACAAAACAAAATGACAAATAAAAGTATTATATTATAATATTATAGCAGAATATATAATAAATAACAAAATACAAATAATATGATAAATAATAAAATCTAATATTTTATTGCCCATTTAATCCTAACAACTTGTGTTAGGCAGATAATATTATTATCCCCATTTCACAAATGAAGATACTGAGGCACAGAAAGATGAAATAACTTGCCTAAGGTTCATATCTAGCAAGTGACAGTGCTGGGATTCTATTCCAGACAATCTGGCACATAAGAACAGTCATTTAAGACTAGTCAACTGCCTGATCTGGTCTCTGTTCACCTATGATATAAAAAGGAAATATGTGGTGGGGCGCTGTGGCTCACACCTGTAATCCCAGCAATTTGGGAGGCTGAGGTGGGCAGATCTCCTGAGGTCAAGAGTTCAAGGTCAGCCTGGCCAACATGGTGAAACCTCATCTCTACTAAAAATACACAAATGAGCCAGGCGTGGTGGCAGGTGCCTGTAATCCCAGCTACTCAGGAGTCTAAGGCAGGAGAATCGCTTGAACCTGGGAGGCGGAGGTTGCAGTGAGCCGTGATCGCCCCATTGCACCCCAGCCTGGCGACAGGAGTGAGACTCTGTCTCAAACAAACAAAGAAACAAACAAACAAACAAAAACCCTTGGACTCTTTGAAGTGAAAGGTGTCTTTTTGTATGTTAATGAGATGACTGGGGGCTGGGGGGTCCTGAATAGCCTCAGGATGGTGGCTGGTTTCCACAGGAACCAACAGCATGATTAGAAGATTGAAATATTGATCCCCACACCCTAACCTCTGGGGAGGAGAGAGAGGCTGCAGGTAGAGTTGATTATCAAGGACCAATAATTTGATCAATCTTGTCCATGTGATAGAACCTTCATAAACAATGAAAAGATAAGTTTCAGAGAGTTTCCAGGCTGGTGAACATGTGGAGAAACTGCAAGAGTGGCACACTTGGAGAGGCAATGAAAGCTTTGTGCCCCTCCTCCATACCTTGTCCCATGCATCTCTTCCATCTGGCTGTTTCTGAGTTGTGTCTTTCATAGTAAAACAGTAATCTAGTAGGTAAACTGATTTCCTGAGTTCTGGAAGTTATCTTAGCATAATCAGACCCAAAGAGGGGGTTGTAACAACATCTGATTTATAGCCAACTGGGCAGAGGCACAGATGACAACCTGGACGTGCAACTGGCATCTGAAGTGGGGACAGTCTGGTGGGGCTGAGCCCTTAACTTGTGAGATCTGATTCTATCTCCAGGAAGAGAGTGTCAGAATTGAGTTAAACTGAAGGACAGACACCCAGTCAGTGTCTGCAGGTAATTGGAGAATTGCTGGCTGTAGGAAAAAAACACATACATATGGTGTCTGAAGTGTTCTATGTTAATTGTGAATATACAGAAAAACAGCTGATTTTCCTTTTACCACTACATCAATTTTACTTTGTAGCACCATCCATCTTACTTTCTCCGCCCCAGCTACACTGGCCTTTTCATTCCTTCTGCCACAGTGCTCTGCCTATGCTCCTAGTTCTATGTGGGATGTCTTCCACTTACCCACTCCCTCCCTTTGCCTGGATAATGCCTCCTTAACCACACATTTCAGCTCCAACATCATTTCACCAGAGAAACCATTCCTGAGCCTCTATCAGTCACCATCAAGTTCCTCTGTGTTCTGGTTTCAATGTGTTTCCTCCAAAATTCAGATGTTGAAACTTAAGGATCAATATGATACTATTAAATGGTAGGGCCTTTAAGCAGTGATGAGGTCATGCAAGCATTTCCTATCATAAATTGGATAAGGCCATTATAAAATAGTCTTCATGAAGCCTTTGGTGGGCTTGCCCTTTCACCTTCCACCCCGTAAGGACACACTGTCCCTCCCCTCAGGTGGCCACAGCAACAAGGTGCCATTTTGGAAGCAGAGAAAGACCTCACGAGACAATCAAATCTGCTGGCACCTTGATCCTGGACTTGACCCCAGCCTCCAGAACTGTGAGTAAATACATTCTGCTTGTTACACATTACTGCATCTGTGGTATTTTGTTACAGCAGTACAAATGGACTAAGACACTCTATAATATGCTCTTAGAGATCTGCCAACCCCGATTTCTGAGAACTCATCTCTACTTGTAATGATACACCTCTTGGTGTGATTATTTAATACATTTGTTGTTATTATGTGTGTTATAAGATTAATGTCCTCCTCCCCATTCCCCAAAGCATCTACTTTTTGCTCACCATTTTATCTGCTAGATTTACATAGTACCTGACATACAGTGGCCAGTAAAGAATGATAAAACAGATCTATGAATAGCTACTACCCTGGCTCTTTTCCTCTCCCTCTGGCCATTCCTGTACTCTGGCCTTTGCTGGAAAAGTTTCCTTCTCTCAAGGGCCCCAGATTTTGCAGGCCAGGTTTTGGGAGAAGGTTGCTGTTGAGACTTGGGAGCCCCTTCTTTCTTAAAACACATAAGATATTTTGTGCTTTATAATGAATAGAATCATTGATTTGATGAAACTGTGAAAATGTTTTAAAATAAGATTACTATTCTTACAGTATCTGCTTTTCACACTGAATTCTGAGTCTCCTGACAGGCAATTTGTGTAGTATTTTTCTGACATAAAGATGTGTTGTGTATTATACTTGAACCAAGTTTCTCCTTGGCTCAAGAACATGTCTCTCTTCAATAAGTATTTCTCAACAAGTTTTTAAAAATAATTAATTTACTGTTTTTCAAAGAACTTGAAAATCTACTAGTCTGACAAAATATAACTATCAGAAAACATATGCAAGAAAGAATTTAGTGGTTTAATTTCTTATTTTCTCATTTAATGGCAGTAAAAATAGAAAATGTTTTTTATTTTATGAAAACAAATCTGTTTCTCAAACTTTGAAGTGAATATGATATTCATATCTAACCTTTTTAAACGTATGAGCATCTTAGATTGTTGTAGCAAAACCCACAAATGCCGTATTATGCAATACAATTTAGATTTTTTTCTACTTAATAATATGGAAAAACTCTTTGCTTTATATTTTAAGTTACAAAGACCAAACAGTGAATCTAAGCAAATATATCCTATAGTACTTTTCTGTGGATTTCACTCAACTTAATGGTGATATAGATTTTATTTTAATGAACTGATTTGTAACATTTTTTCTCAAGTTTTACTTTCCTTTCAGGCATGAACATGACTAATAATAGAACTTTGGCAGTATTTTAATGTCACCAAAAGTGACGATTGATGTTTCAAGGACTGAATACTCACATTCCTACTTTCTTGTTGTTGTTTAGATTGGTGTTATAGATGTTTCTCCTTAGTTTAAAGGGAAGAAATGATGTTTTCCATTGTGATCACATGTGGAAGTACAAGAGAATATTTAATTGCCAAATACAGCCATGTGGTATCCAGGAAAGAAAATCTATGGATTCATTTATATGCAAAACTGGATTTGAAGAAAAAGAATCTGATCATTTTAGACTAGTCTATTTTCACAACTGTTGAAATTCACATTTTCTGGGCAAATTTATCAAAATGTCAGATTTATTTTTGTATTCTTTATATACGTAGTGAAACCCTCCCTAGGCAAATAAAGCGCAGGCAGTAAGCAAATCACTGGAACCAATTTAAACATTTATTTTTTGTTGGTTTTAAAAATTTATTTATTATTATTATTATTATTATTATTATTTTTAGATGGAGTCTCGCTCTGTCACCCAGGCTGGAGTACAGTGGCATGATCTCGGCTCACTACAACCTCCGCCTCCTGGGTTCAAGCGATTGTCCTGCCTCAGCCACCTGAGGAGCTGGGATTGCAGGTGCATGCCACAAAGCCTGGCTAATTTTTGTATTTTTAGTAGAGACAGAGTTTTGCCATGTTGGGCAGGCTGATCTTAAACTCCTGACTTCAAGTGATCCACCCATCTCAGCCTCCTAAAGTGCTGGGATTACAGGCGTGAGCTACTGCGCCTGGCTAAACATTCTTTCTCTTTCTTTCTTTCTTTCTTTCTTTCTTTCTTTTTTAAATTTCACATAAACTAAGTCTATTGCTATGGCAGTGATGGGTACAGAAAATAAGAAAGTGCAAATTTGTATGACAATTTTACTTGTTGCATTCATTAAGATTGTCCTATGGGCAACAGAAATGTATATTTCCATTTCTCTAACACCCCCATAGCCAAATAGTATTTGGATGGTAAGAACCGCTACTAATTCCAACCTAGATGGAGTACTTTAGGCTTCAAAATCATGAAAAATAAAGGTCAAATCTCCACTGATGAGGGTAGGAACACATCGTGTACCAGAATCAGCCAATAAATACAGAATGCAGAACAAAAAAGTCAAGATGATTCAGACTTTAACAAACACTAAGCAATGAGCGCAGAGCTTAAATTAATACTACCTTTAACACCCAGTAGTCCTGCTAGCTACTTACTAATTGTTATATATTTATTCTTGGTAAAGGTATAGCTGCAGTGCAGAGAATAGTAAGTCTGTGTAACATTTATAAACTGACAAGAGATGAGATGATTGTTTCTTTGTTGGAAGTAGTTGATCAAATATTAGATTTTAACTTAAGTTTTATAAATATAACTATTTTAGGAGACTATAACAAAATGAAAAATCATACAGAGAAAAATGTTTTATGTATAATGTAGCTGCCTACTATCCAAAAACTAATTGAGCATATCAGACCAGCTGATTGGGATTCTGTTTTTAAAATTCCTCTTTGAGTGTACTGGTAATTTAGAGCTCAATAATTACCTCCCAATGCCTAAGTATCAGCACTAAAGTACTTCTAAATGTTTGAAAGTATCAATGCTCAGTAAAATAATATGGATCAAAAGCAAGCACAGTGTGGAAAAATTCTACAGCATATATTTCCAAGTGAAGATGTGATGGTTGAATTACTACTTCCAATACATTTGCTGAATTGAAAATTCATATGCAATGTTTTATGTGTGTGAACTATTTCACTGGAAGCCAAAATGTCAGCTACCCAAATTCATATTGATGCATTATCAATTTTGAAAATGACTTTAAGAAGCATTCTTTGCATAAATGTAGGTTGAATTTTTTTTTTTAAGAAGAATGAGGATATTTAATTCACTTTGCTATTTAATGGTAACTCTAATTATTAAATATACTTGTGCATAGGCAATTTGGGTCTTTTACAAAAGAATTGTTGAAAGCAGCCAGAATCTGCAGTTTCTATGACTATGCTGGGATAGTAGTTTTTCTCTCTCAAAAATAGGTTTGCTAGCAAGTGCCCCTTCTAACCTCCCAATAATCTTACTTGCCATGTGTACAAGTCTCTTACCTGATGACAGAACAAAAGAGTAATGAAATAAAGCATACATTAGCTAGTTTAACATATTTTAAAATATTTACAGTAATAAACTTCTGATTTTTTATATTAAGTTGTACAGAGGTCAAGAAATCAGAAACATGGTCAGAACATAATGCTTTTGAAAGGTTTAACTGGAAAAAAGATCCAAATGTTCTCCTATTACACTCAAATTTTGTTTTGGAAAATCACTGCTTCAAGCATTTGTGTTATTGGGTGAACCCTCTTTGGGTTTTTTTGGTTGTTTTTGTTTTGGGGGAGTGAGTGTGTAAGGATATTTGTTGTGACAGGCTTTACAATATAAATAATACTGCTCACCTAGGTATATTAAGTAGTTTATTTATAAGGATTTTCCCCCTTTTATTCAGGTAAAGTTGAATAGGGTCCAAAAAAATACAATCAACATTCCTTAGGTCCTTGTGGAATACCTCTGATAGGTCATTTATATGTGACTGCTTCCCTATCCAAAATGGCGTTGGTTACACTTAACATAGTGATATGACATTCCATTTTTTTTAATCTAAAGAAACTGAACATTGTTCAGTGGAAATTAAACAGTTTCTTTGTTGATGTCACTGAGATGTTAAAAATTGTTGAGTAAGATCATGCATGAAAATGGAATGAATAAATACTGCCTTCCCTTGCTCTCACTCTCTGGTAATGGACTGGGGGATTTAGATGACCAGAAACCAATTTAGGAGCAGAGAGAGAAAACGAAGTCTTTCCTCCTGTATCACCTCCCCTGGTTTTGTTGACCTTGTAAGAGAGTATGCAACAATTGGCTCAGATTCCTCTTTTCAGAAATGGCTCAGGTATAGCTATAATGTTAATATCCTGTTAAATAACTGGCAATCTCAAATTAACCAGTATGAGTATGATACAGTTCATCATTTATTCAATATGCTTATACTAGCTCACTTTCAAAGTTCCTGTTCAATAGTAACTGTGGATCCTTGACGTGTTCTAAAGTCTAAAGTTCTAAAGTCTTCCTCTTTAGCTACACTAATCTCTGTGATGAAAAATAGTTTCACATGATTTATATTATGGCAACAATAATGTGAAAGTAGAATGCTTCCTTCCTAACTTCAATTTATTGGAATTAAGCTTTATTTAGAAGTGAAAATAAATGAATATGTCTACTAAAGATTGTAGATAGTTGGTTTGCCTTAACACATAAATCTGTATGAGAAAGGGAAAGAGGATCACTCAGTCACTAGGCATCTCTTCATATCTGAACCATTGGTATTAACATTCAAATTAGTAAATCAAGCTCAGTTATTTGTATTGCTTTGTATTGTATTGCTATGGTTTACCATGTGCATGATATTTTGGAATATGCTAATATAGCCCCTAAACCCAGCTAACTTCAGCCTTAAAAAGACCTTATAAAAAGACAGTTTGCTTTAGAATCAATGCTATTAATCTGCAGCCTCTGAGGGAGGGAATTTTCACAAGGAAAATTTGTCTCTCATGCTGGAATCTGGGAGATTAAGGGGAGTAGGGATATTTGCCAAGAAAACAATAAGGGACATATGGGAATACCATTTTGTTTCTTTGAGCCAGCTCAAGGGAGCCAGGAAAACAAGAGCCCAGCATTAGAAATGTAACTGGATGGTGGATCCCAAAGCCTATGCACAGCTGCCAGCCCTGCTCTGTAAAGAATCTGGAAGGAGGGAGTTTATTGACAGCACTGGAAAACAGTTCTTAAGGGCCTGGCATCTCCGGCCCATTATACCTACGGTGTTCAGCCTGGCAAAACTGGAGCTACAGATAGGACTAAATGCATTTGTGAAAAACCAGGCTTCTGGTAGGAAGGAGACAGGGCATCTGATGATAACGCTTCTATTAAATGTAATTTAAGTTGAGCCTTTTATGAAAATAAAAACAATGGATCCACTATGAAGAAGGTCTTGTTGTAAAGGGAGAAATCATCAGCATGTGGTCTTGGTAAGGCAATAATAACTCATTGAAAGCAATTTGTTTAGTTTATCAAGCAGTGGTTTTATTTGACACAAGGCCCAACAATTCAATTGGCCAAATTTTTTGAAACATGACTGATTTTTGGATCACATTGATTAAAAAACAAAATCAGATATTTTTCATCATATAAATATGGCCCCAGTATGCACAACTTCAAAAAAAACCCAGAAATTAGGGAAGAAGAATATTTGTTTTTGTTTTTAAGACACTAACTATTTTTTAAGACAGATGTTCGTAGCCTTTTTGAAGATCATAGCACACAATAATAGTAATAATCATGGCTTGAAAAAAGATTATAATGGGCTATAAAGACTGTACCAATGAGTGCCCCATAGTAATATCTCTTTGTCTTATACTCATATTTTACTACAATAGACATTCCTTCAATCAACAGTAGTACTAATATTTTCACTATCATTTGTAACATATAAACATCTTCAATTAGATTTAGAAAATTTCAAAAATTTGAAGATTAATTGCAATGTATATTGTATAACTATTACCAAAATGTCTAGGTTCTTTGGATAGATGTTTTTAGTTTTGACTATATTATTCTAATTGTAAATGTTCTTCCTGCATTAAACTCTAATTTTCCATGGCTATACACTAGAAGAATAGCTACCAACAAGTAAATTTGATCAATTTAGTAAAAATTAGGCAATTGAATACAAATTTTGACCAAAGAAATTAAATTATGTGGCATTAGGTACATAATAGCATTATATATAAAGAATATCAAAGCAATTGACCAGCCCTTTCATTTTATAGCAAGTTGGGGTTGGTGGGGGTGAGCATGCACATGTGAATGAAATTTACTGCCATATAAAATTACAGAGGTGAAAAATACTAATGTTCTCCAAGTATGTATGATATGTACAATTTGAACACTAGTATCAAAAAAGCCAAAAAATGTCTTTTGCAGAGATTGAAACAAAAAAGCAAGGAACCATCTGCAATATACATAAACTAGCAGATATCAAATTTAATATCATCAAAGATAAAAACAAACATAAATTACTTGGAAGATATTTTTCATTTTACATTATTTATTTGTTCTATGTTTTAAATATTCAGGTAAAAATATAGCAGCAGAAAACCTTGGAAGTAAATGCTAAAGAGCATAATTTATTTCAGGAAGCATTCTTTCCCATCTATGTTATTTTTAAAATATCATCAGGACTTTGTTTAAAAGTGCAAAGTAGGTGTCAGGTACTGGGAAAAGCTCAGCAAGGTTTAGAGTGGGGAGTGATGTAGAGTCTGAAGAAAGATGCAGTAATTTTTAGTCAGTATAAGCTAAAGCATAAATAAGTAATGAAATCCCGACAGTCTGAAGCCAAGAGCCAGATGAAGAGGCTGGAAATAGGCAGATCCAATTACCATAAAGCAGGCAGTTAAAACTACAAAAGAGAAACTGAAATTTTAGTCTTCAGAAAGCAGACAGTAGGACTAAAATCCTAGAAAGAAATGGACTGTGGTGTGGGAACACCATAGGCCAGACAACTAACTTACAGGTCTTGGTACCTGAGCAAAAAATCTTAGTAATAGGTAGACTCACCTTTTACTTCACCCAAGGAAGTTTTTAAGTGTTTATTTATTTGAAACTTTTCAGAGTTGTAAGTCAGTCCATAATTTGGCTAACTTAAGTTTTCAGAAAGAGTTGGAGCACTGGTACAACAGGAGGCAAAGAGATTGAAAACAAGTCAGTTTCCCACAAAGTAAATGTATAACTGCCAAGATTTATCCCTTTCTCAGATATTTAGGTAGCTATTCAGCAGTGGATGTGCAGAAAGTATTTAGTAATGTATTTGTCCTTTCCTCCATTTAAGTTAAAGAAATAAATAGATAAATCAATGTGCCCCTGTTGTCATCACTTGACTTTGTCCTTTATGAGTATGACCATAAAATTGGAAACAAGAAAGAACTTCAACACCTTTCAAATATGAATCTGTTTTGGAGATCCACACCCGACCAGGAAGAAGAAGGATGTGCAAAACCTTCAGTCTGCCAAAGTAATAATAAATAATCAAAGAAGCCCCAGAGAAGCATGTTTTCCTTTAAATAATTGAATATCTTCACAAAGAAACTTTTA
This sequence comes from Papio anubis, assembly GCF_008728515.1. Classification (NCBI taxonomy): domain Eukaryota; kingdom Metazoa; phylum Chordata; class Mammalia; order Primates; family Cercopithecidae; genus Papio; species Papio anubis. The sequence continues at coordinate 88,989,132 of NC_044979.1, read as the reverse complement.
AAAGAATTGAGCTACAAAGAAACAAGCTCATTTAAGCCTCCACCGTTTCTTTTTCTTTAACACAATTCCTAGAATATGATCAAATATTACAAGACAGGCAAAGAAGCAGAAAAAAAAGACTCATAATCAAGTGAAAAATAAGATAATAGAAACAGACTCACAAATGACTCAGAAGTATCAGATAAAAATCTGAAAATAATTACAAGCATGTCAAATAATCTATAGGAAAAGATGAATATAATGGTGAAGTGACAAATAATTTCAAAAGAGAACTGGAAGGTGTAAAAAAGAACTCAATGGGAATCTTAGAAGTAAATAGTACAATGTGTGAAATGAAAATTTTTTTGATGATATTAGCAGCAGGTTGAACATAACAGAGGTCAAGGACAAAGAATTTAAAGATAGGGCAAGAAAAACAAAAGTACAAAGAAGAAAATGAGACTCAAGGAAATGAACAGAGCCCTCAATGTCCAGTGGGACATACCGAAGTGATGAAATAAACATGTAACAGGACCCTCAGAAACAGAGGACATAAAAAATGGGGCAGAAAAGTGTATTTGAAGAAATATTAGCGAAAAGTTCTCCAATTGTTATTAAAAACAGGAAGCCATACATTAAGCTCAATCCTTACCTCAACCAGAAAAAAAAAAGAAAATCTACCTAATCATTAAGCTATATAAAGAATCTTAAAACGAACCAGAGAAAATTTTTCAAAAAAAGGGAAGACAAAAATAAAAAAAAAAAGACATTGAAAATATATCTTTAGAGTGTGAAACAACAGTCAGTATAGTTTTATATATCAAATGATAATATTAACCAAAGATTAAAGGAAAATAAAAATATTTTCTTATAAACAAAAGATGAGAGAATTTGTTGCTGGTAGAACAGTGGTGCAAGGAATGTTGAAGGAAATAGTTCAGATTGAAAGGAAATGATGCCAGATGGAAACCTGGATCGACTCAAATGAATACAGAACACTAGAAAGGTTAAATATGTGAGCAAATGTAAAAGACATTCCATAAATTATCTTTATTTTATACATATACTGTTGACCCTTGTATCCATGGGTTCTGTATCTGTGGATTTTATCAACACAGGTAAAATAGATTTGGGAAAAATAAAAAAGCAGCAATATAACGTTTAAAAGTACAAATAAAAAACACAGCATAACAACTATTTACCTGACATTTACATTATATTAAGTATTATAAATAATCTAGAGATGACAAAGTATATGGAGGATTGCATAAGTTACATGTATATATTACAACATTTTATGTAAGGGATTTGAGCTATTTAAGGGGGGTTCTAAAACCAGTCCCCGGTGAATATCAAGGGATGACTATGCACATATTCTGTCTCTCTTTCTTGCTCTCCCTGTCCCTCTCCCTTTCTTTCCTTTACTCTCTCCTTCTCTCTCTCTGTCTCTCACACACACCCACAAACACACAACACAAACACATATAAACATATACCAACATTTAAACTTGTTTAAAATTTTTCAACTTTTTAAGAAAATTAATAATAATTAAATGTGAGAATCTACATATGCATAAAAGTAAATATACAATAAAGTAATACAAATTGTAGGAAGAGATAAAAAATTATACCATATTATAGATACCAATAAATGTAAAAGAATTAAAACCGTACAAAAATGTTTTCTGCCCGTAGTGGAATTAAATTACATATCAATTAAAGACAGATATCTGAAAAAATACCCAAGTAATCAGACACTAAATAATACACTTTTAAATACTCACATGTCATAAAAGAACTCAAAGAGAAAACCAGACAAGTGAAAATGAAAATATAACATAGCAAAATTTACAGAATGTAGATAAAGCTGTATTTAGAGGGAAATTTATATCAATAAATGCTGTACCGGAAAAGAAGAAAAATCTGAAATCTATGACCTCAGCTTCCACTTTGAAAACTACAAAAATAAGAGCAAATAAAACATACTGCCTGTAGAAAAAAGAGAAATAATCATGATGAAGTCAGTGAAATAGGAAACAGAAAAAAAGTCATGAATATTAACAAAAGTAAAGGCTGGTAGAAGATCGATAAAATTGATAAACCTCTAGCCAGACTGATAAGGCAAAAAAAAAAAAAAAAAAAAAATGTAGACACAAATTACCACTCTCAGGAATAAGAGAGCTGACATTACAGATTCCACAAATAAAGTGGTAATTACTTTGGAAAATAGTTTCTCATTTTCTTATAAAATACACATACAGTTAAGCTGTAACATTGATTTCTCTGCTAGGCATTTACCCATAGGAAATAAAAAGATATGTCCAAAAACAGATTTAGAAAAGTTTCTTTATAGTGGTTTTTTTCATCATAGCCCAAAACGAGAATGAATCAACAAATTGGTTTGTGTTCATACAATTCTACTCAGCAATAAAAGTTAACAAACTCCCAATACATGCAAGAACATGGCTGTATCACATAAACATTTTGTTAAGTGAAAGAAGCCACATAGAAAAGACCACATACTCTCTACTGCCATTTATATAAAGTTCTATAATAGGAACAAATAGATTATGATGGAAAAAACCAGATCAGTGTTTATGAATGATCTAGGTCTACTACCAGGGACAAGAAGGAACTTTCTGGGGTGATTTAAATATTTTATAAGTTGTGGTGATAGCCAGCTATAGACATTTGTCAAAAGACATTATGCCTTTGAAAATCTGTGTGTTCTATTCAATATACATTAAACCTTAATTTAAAAATAAATGATATCATAGATTTCTGAAAAATATCAATGGATTGCTAAACTGCTTATAGCTATATACAGTGAGAATATCAAAGAAGAACTCTACCTTGAATCTTGGGTAACTGGTTGTGGTAGGTAGAATAGTTCCCCAAAGCTGTCCACATACTAATTCTCAGAATCTGTGAATGTTACCTTAAATAGCAAAAAAGACTTTGCAGATGTGATAGAGATTAAAGATATTGAGATGGGAAGAATACTCTGAATTATGCACATGAGCTCAATAAAATCTTGTGTTTCCCTTTCTTTGTTTGCTTTTTGTTATTGTTGTTTTTTAAATTCCATAACCTCTCCATTTTCTTCTCCCTGAAGTTCCTGGCAACTCCCTGTTTCTATGGGCTCAACTACTTTAGAACCCACATGTAAGTGTCTGGATTATTTCACTTGGTATATTGTTTTCCAGGACCATCCACGTTGTTGAAAATGGCAAAATTTCCTTCCTTTTAAAGGCCGAATAATATTCCATTGTGTGTATATGCTATATTTCATTTGTAAGTTCACCTGCTAATGCATATTTAGGTTTTTTCCGTATCTTGGCTATTGTGAGTAACGCTTCAATGAGCATGAGAGGGCAGGTGACACTTGAAGATCCTGATTTCAATTCCTGTGTATGAATATTCAGAAGATGGATTCTGGATCATAACAGCAGTTCTATTTTTTAATTTTTTTGTGGAAATTCCATACTGTTTTCCATAATGATAAATTTCCAGTTTACATTCCCCCATTAACAGTGTACCATGGTTCCCTTTTCTCCACATTTTTGCTAACACTTGTGTTTTGTTTTTAATTACAGCCATCTTAACAGGTATGAGGTACATCATTTTCATTTTCATTTACATTTCCCTGATAATTAGTGATGTTGAGTATCTTTTCATGTATCTGTTGACCAGATATATGCCTTCTTTTATCTGGCCAGATATATGTTTGTATGTCTTCTTTAAGAAATGTTTATTCAAGTTCTTTGCATGACTTTTCATCAGGTTATTTTGTTTTTGTTTTTGCCATTGAGTTGAATGAATTTCTTATATATTGTGGATATTAACCTCTTATCATATATATGGTTTGTAAGTATTTTCTCCCATTACATAGGTTGCCTTTTAATTTTGTCGATTGTTTTCTTTGATATGCAGAAGCTTTTTAGTTTAACATATTCCCATTTGTCGACTTTTGATTTTGTTGCCTGTGCTTTTTGTGTTATAACCAAAAATTCATTGCCAAGACGCTGTTATGGAGAGTTTCCCTAAGTTTTCCTCAAGTAGTTTTATAGTTTAATGTCTTATGTTTAGGATTTTAATAGATTTTGAGTTAAATTTGTCTATAGTATAAAGTGAGGGTCCAATATTATATTATTCCATGTGGATATCCAGTTTTCCCGATTCATTTGTTGAAGAGATTATCCTTTCCCCATTTTGTATTCTTGATGCCCTTATCGAAGATTAGCTGACCATATTTAGGTGGATTTATTGCTGGGCTCTCTATTCTATTCCATTGGTCTATATGTTCATTTTTATGCCAGTATCATACTGTTTTGATTACTATAGCTCTGACACAGAATTTGAAATCAAGAAGTGTGATGTCTCCATCTTTGTTTTTGTTGTTGTTGTTGTTTTGTGTTTTGTTTTGTTTTGTTTTTGGTTAATATTGCTTTGGCTATTCAGGATCTTTTTTGGTACCATATGAATTTTAGGATATATTTTCTCTTTCTGTGAAAAATGTCACTGAAATTTTGATAGTGATTGAATTGAATCCATAGATTACCTTGTATATTTTAACAATGTTAATTCTTCCAGTCCATGAACATAGGGTACTGTTCCATTTATTAAAGTCTTTCAAAATTTCTCTCATCAATGTTTTATAGTTTTTAGCATGCAAATTTTTTATCTCCTTGGTTTAATTTTTGATTTTTTTGGACAGTTCATCGTTAGAATATTGAAACACTACTGATTTTTGTATGGTGATTTATATCCTATAACTTTCCTGAATTTATAGTTGTAACAGTATTTTGGTTGAGCCTTTAGGATATTCTATACATAGAACCATGTCATCTTCCAACAGAGACAATTTTACTACTTTCTTTCTGATTTGGATGCCTTCACTTCTTTTTCTTGTCTAATTTCTCTAACTAGGCTTCCAGTACAATGTTGGATAGAAATAGAAAGCCTGGCATGTGAAAGCATTCTGACTACAACATCTGTCAACTCATTGATCACCAGGGTTGATTTGGCAGATCACTGGCTATGCAGAGATACCCTTCCTCTTTCACTGCTTCACGTGCTTTTCTCCTGAAGCTGAGCACTTAGTTGAAGAGGATGACGTTCCTCAATAGAGGAGTACCATTCTTCGATCAAGGATATACAAGTAGTTGTACTTCCCTGCTAGAATCTCCAAACATGATCTCAAGAAGTAGTAAGATTATCTTGTTGCTGATCTTACAGAATAGATCATACACACACACACACACACACACACACACACACACACAAAGAATCAGTAATAAAACAGTGGACTTGAAAAACACTACAGATCAAATGGACATAAAAGACAGATGCAGAACATTCCATCTAGCAGCAGCAGAATACACATTCTCCTCAAGTGCACACAGAACATTCTCCAGGGCAGATTACGCATCAGGTCACAAAACAAGTCTTAACAGATTTATGAAGACTGAAATCACACTAAGTATCTTTTCTGACCACAATAGTATGAAACTAGGAATCAATAACCAGAGGAAAACTGGAAAATTCACAAATATGTGAAAATTAAGCAACATATTTCTGGGAAACCAATGGGTCAAATAAGAAAACAATCAGAAATAAAAAAATAATCTAAATGAAAATGAACACACAATATGCCAAAACAAAGGATGCAGCAAAAACAGTTCTAGGAGAGAAGTTTACGGTAATAAATGCCTACAGTACCAAAAAAGAAAGATCTCAAATAAATAACAAACCTTTACAAAGAACTAAAAAGAGAAGAGTGAGCTCAGTCCAAAGTTAGCAGAAAGAAGGAAATAATAAAGATTACAGCAGAAAGAAATGAAATAAAAACATTAATAATTAGAAAAGGTCAACAAAACAGTTGGTTTCTGACAAGATGAATGAAATGGACAATCCTTTGACTAGATGAACTAATAAAAAAGGATACCAGACTCAAATAAAATCAGAATTGAACAAGGAGACTTAACAACTTATACCACAGAAATAAAAAGAAGAGACTATGAAAAATTATATGCTAACAAATTGGATAACCTACAGACACAGATAAATTCCTAGCCCCAGATAGCCTGCTGAGGCTGAATCATGAAGAAACAGAAAATCTGAACAAACCAATAGCAAGGAGATTGAATCAAAAATTTAAAAATTCCCAACAAAGTAAAACCCAGGACCAAAAAGTTTCATTGGTATATTCTAACAAACATTTAAAGAATCAATGCTAATACTTCTCAAACCCTTTCAAAAATTAAAAAGAAGGGAGCATTTCTAACTAATTTTATAAGGCAAACATTACTCTGATACCAAAACCAGACCAGACACTGCAAAAAAAGAAAACTACAGGCCAATATCCCTGATGAACATGGATATAAAAATCAAAATACTGGCAAACCAAATTCAAAGCACATCATGATAAAGTGGGATTTATCCCTAAGTTGCAAGGTTGTTTCAACATATGCAAATCAATAAACATATGCAAATCCTACAGTAACAGGATGAAGGATAAAATCATATGATCCTCTCAATAGATGCAGAAAAAGCATTTGACAAAATTCAGCATCTTTCATGATAAAATTTCCCAACAAATTAGGTATACAAGAAATGTATCTCCATATAATGAAGACCATCTAAAAGCACAGCTAATATCATAATAACATGCATCCTTAGAAGCATAGAACCTTTTCCAACCGTCGTCACAGAGAGACATAATGACAGAAAGGGTTAGAAAAATGACGACATGAGAAGGATTCCATACCATTTTGTTGGCTCTGAGATGTAGAGGTACAAAGAATGGGGGGAGTCCTCTAGGAACTAAGGGCAGCCTGCAGCTGACAGCTAGCAAGAAAATGGAGACCTAACTCTTAAAACCACAAGGAAAGGAATTCTGCCAACCCCTGAATAAGGAAGGAATGTAGTCCTGTTGACATCTTGATTTGGCCCATTGAGTCCTGTCAAAAGACTTCCAGGACTGAAAAGCATAAATTTGCATTGTTTTAAGCCACTAAATTTGGGGTAATTTGTTACAGCAGCAATAGAAAGTTAATAATACACTGATATATTGAATGGGGTGAAATGGAAGCTGGATTATTTTTCTCCAAGCCCTCGTCTTTCTTTAGTTTTTATCTGATGTATTCCACAGCTTTTCAGGTCACTTTTACTATAGAAATAATCTCATCTTTAGATATTAAAAAGTCCAGTTCAGCCTCATTGAAAACTTTAATGTCACATTTTATTTGAGGCTTCCCCCACTCCTCAGCTGACCCACAGGATCAGGGACCAGCAGTGGGCAAATGTGATGTGTACATCTGTGTGTGTTAGGGAGGGGAGGCTATATAATTTATAGTATATATTTTTTCCTTCTTACTCCACTTCCTTCCTGCCTACTTTCCAGATCCTACAGCTCCGGAGACTGGGAAGAAGGAAAAATCATAAAGACTTTGGATTAGCAGTGCAAGTTGGTGATCTCTCTGGGTTTTTCAAAGGCCTTCAGTCACAGCAGACATCCAACTGCTGCTCCTTATGAATGGGAACACCCTCAGGTCCACTATCAGTGACCTGTATCTGCTAAGTTCACTGAGGTGGGTCATGCACTCGCTGGCTGACCTTGCAGGCCTTCATCAGCTCTTTCACATGCCTCCAGTCTCGTTCTACTGGTGGCTTTTCCCTCGCAGGTGACCATTATTGGTGAAATCCTTTCATAATGATTAAAATTGGCTTCTGTCCACTGGCCTGCAGGGGGGAAAATCCTTGCTCCACCGAGTTTTTGCATCTGTGCAGCTGCTCACTTCTTTCTCTTGGACCTACCCACATGGGCACGTTCAGCCAGCTCTCCACTTATCTCTTCTCCAGGTGACAAGCCTGAGTATTCCTCCATCTTTATACAAGCTCTCAAACTCCTGACACATATGTCAGGCCTTCTAGTGAATGTCCCATTCCACTCTGGTAACAGTCTAAAGTGAACTTACAAATTCCTAAGCTCAACATGCATCAAGTTAAAGACTGAAAATTACTCCTCCTGTTTGTGGACATGTGTGATTTCCTTACTCTCCTTCCCCTTCTCTCGCACATTTAGTTTAAGTGGGATCAAAGCTTAGGAAGGGAACTGAGCAGGATGGTCAGAATATTTAAATTCCTTTTAAGAATCCTCCATTGGGTCAGGCGCAGCGGCTCATGCCTGTAATCCTAGCACTTTGGAAGGCTGAGGTTGGCAGATCTTTTTGAGCTCAGGAGTTCAAGACCAGCCTGGGCAACATGGCAAAACATCATCTCTTCAAAAAATACAAAAAATTAGCCAGGCGTGGTGGTGGGCGCCTGTGGTCCCAGCTACTCAGGAGGCTGAGGCTGGAGAATCACTCGAGCCTGGGAAGCAGAGGTTGCAGTGAGCAGAGATTATGCCACTGCACCCCAGCCTGGGTGACAGAGTGAGACCACGTCTCAATAAAAAAGAAAAGAAAAGAATCTTCCATCAATCACATCTATGTTCTCTAGTCTTTTGTAATATGAATTGGATTAGGTAAGATAATTGCAGTCTTATTTGGCTGTTTTAAGGAATTCACTGAAGCACTATATAGTATACATGGTAAATATCCATTGTCTGCAGTTTAGGACTTGGTCATTATTGAAGTCAACACAAGTATTTCAATGCATACCTTATTTGTTGAGTCATTTTAGGGTAGACAGCAATATAACATTTTAAGAAAGGCCAAATGTATGGCAAAATGTATATGAAATGCAATACGGTTTTCCTTCTTCACAATCAGCACTTACCACCATCGCTATCCTTATGCCCTAACTATTAGAAATAGACCCTTCATTTTTAATATTATTTAAATATGCATACATGTGTGTATGCACCACAGAGTGTTTGTGTGTATGTGTGAGTGTGGACGTGCACATGCATCCCATCATGTAGCTCTTGACTCTCTCTCACCTCATCTCCTGCAGATCACTCACTTTCAGACACTCAGGTCTTGAAGTTTCTTAAACATGTCAAGACCCGCTTATTTGCCCCACCCTATGAGAGAGCTTCTGTATTTGCTTTTCTTCCTGTGTGGAATATTCTTTCCCCACATATCTACATAATTCTTCCTTTACTTCACTCAGCACAAATCTCTCCTTATCAGTAAAGCCTTTCTGATAAGCTAACAGAGCTAGCCTTCTTGCTCAGTCTTCCTCTAGCTCTCTTTCATCCTTTACTTTTATCCATAACACATTTTCACATGAACTTGTATCATATTCTATTTGTTTATCTCTTTATCATTGTTCTTCATTAGGAACTCTAATTTCCCTATCCAGATCACCATAGTATTTTCAGTATTTATAGTAGTTTCTGGCATATGATAGGTACTTGAATCATTTTTTAAAAATAAATTAATCATTATTATTGAAATCAGCAAGATTGCTTGCAGTCTATTGCGAGGGACGTATCACAAAATATCATTAACTGGCTGCATTAAATTTTGATTTTCCTAATATGTAGATATTTTCAACAACTTGACCCAGTAAAATCCACTAAAAATACATGGTAAACAAGATAAAGTATAACAAAGCCAAAAAGAAGACATTAAAAGAAATCCAAGATTAAAAAAAAGAAAATCTACAAGAAATGATCATCAGACTATCAGCTGATTTTTCCTCATCAAAATTGGAAGCCAGAAAAGCATAGAGGATATTTAAAGTGCTGAGAGAAACTGTCAACTTTGAACTGTGTACTTAGCAAAACTGTCTTTCAAGAATGAGGGTAAAGGACATCATAGATAAATAAAAACTGAGAAACCATCAGTAAGAAAAATCCTTAAAAATGTCCTGGAAGAAAGAAAACAATCCCAGAACAGAGGTTTCAGATACAATGATAAATGGTGATAAGAAAAATGGTAAATAGTGAGTAAGTGTAGAGAAACACTGATGGTTAAAACAGTACAATAATGCCTCATCAGTGATATTATTCTTTTACAAATACAACTAAAGTCCTAAGCATGTAAGTTAGGACATGAGTATTGCTTTAAAATATAAAGAAAACATAAAGTTCTTGTATTGCTGGTGGGAAAAAACAGATAGTGAAGTTTAGGATGTGTTATAAACAGGTTAAATTTTCAAAGGTAATTACTGAAATAATAGAAAAAAAGGGTGCATTTTCTGAAAAAAGAGAAAAAATATACTAATATCTCTATACATATAGAGAAAAAATAAACTAATTCAATTAAAAATAAAGCAAGGGGTGGGTGAAAGTAAGGAGACAAACCAATAATGGAACAAAAAGAAAAAACAAAATAAGATGATAGAGATACGTTTCAGTATATTATAAATCATAATACATATAAGTGAATTGAACTCCCCAATTAAAATACACAGTCATATTAGAAAACAAATCCAGACATGCTATTTATAAGAGATAGACCTAGTATGTAATAAAGAGAAAGTTTGAAAGTAAACGAATCATAAATGATAAACCAGGAAAATACTAGAAAAGAAAAACAAGCTGTTTTTGCTATATTAATATCATAAATATAATTGAGGATAAAAATATTTACTTAAGATAATTATTAAATATGAATAAAGGATTTATAAGCATATAATAGTCTTAATTTTACTGTACCTAATAGCAGAGTTTTTAAATATCTAAAGCAAAAATTAACAGTTTCATAAAGATAAATAAAAAATCTATCATGATATTTGGAAACTTTAACACCACATTTTTAAATAGCCATTATAGAATCCTGCAAACATCTTTCAGCCAAATATGGACTATTTTAACAAAATAATTGATAAGCTTGTGCTAACTGACATATAAGACATTACACTCAATAATATGTGGATACACATTCTATTTAAGCACACAAAGAACATTTTAAAAATAGTAAGAACACTAGTCAATAAAGCGGATCTCATAAACTTCCAAGAACATGATACAAACCAAATTTTATGAATATCTTACATTCAAACTGAGTCAATAACGAAAATTGTGACTAAAACCAATCACACTTTTGGAAATTTAAAAATACACTTTTAATACACTAATGGCTCAAAAAAGGAGATAATGAAAATAAGACATTTTAAAAACCACACTCATGAGAACTCTTTGTAGAAAACAGTATGTAATTCAAATAATACTTAAAGAAAAATTTATAGTTCTAATAAATAGAAAAGACTACAGGTTGGAAAATAATGAGCTAAATAATTTAATAAATTAGTAAAATAAATATATGACCCCCTCCCAAATAAAACAAATAATAAAAATAGAAGAAATTCATAAAATATATGACATCTACAAAGGCCAAAGTTTGCTCTACAGGAATTAGAAAATTGTCAAACTTCTGTCAGAATTGATAAAGAAAAAGAGGAAAAATAAACAGTATGATAATGAAAAGGATATATTGCTAAAGCTCCTGCAAACATTAAAGTGTTAAAAGAGGATATAATGAACAGATTCATATGAGTAATTTTGAAAATTTAGCTCCAATATGGAAATGTCAAGAAAAAACACATTGCCCCTAAATTGACTCAAAAAGAAATACAAATTCCAAATAGTTTCATAATAATGAAATAATTTGAATCAGTAGTTACAAATCTTTCTAAATAACAAGGCTCTATGACTTTAGAGGAAAGTTTTACGAAACATTGAAGAAACAAATTTCCCAATTTTACCAAACTATTACTCTAAAGTAGAGAAATATAGAGACAGTCTCAAACTCACTTTATGAAGCCCTGATGCTCTAGATTGATGGGTCTTTATAAGAATTAAAGACCAATTTCAGTAATGAACATATATGCAAAAATTCCAAACAAAATATTACTAGCAAACTAAATGTGGAAATGTATAACAATGATAATAAATCATAACCAAGGTAGATTTATCTCAAGAATACAAAATTTTTAATATTTAATTAACTCATCACATTAATAAATTAAATACAATTCATTTGATAATACCAATAGCCACATATAAAACATTTCGTACAATGCAAAATCCTTTCACAGGAGAAAGAAAATTCTTAGAAAAGTAGCAATGAAAGGTAATTTCTTCTACAAAATGTAAAATATTTACAATAGCCTGTAGTAAAAATAATATTTAACGTGAAACAGATAATCTAGAAAGACACAAGAATACTCACCATGATCAATTATCTTCAGCATTATACCAGAGATTTTAGCACATGTAATAAGGAAATACAAAATTTAAAATGGTATAATTATTGGAAAAAAAGAAATAAAGCTATCATTATTTGCAGATTTATATTAGAAAGAAATCCCAAATGACTTATAGATAAATTATTACTAGTTTTGCAATAATACTGATGTACACTTAGCAAAAAATAAACAGCCCCTTTGTACATCAGTTCAGAGAAAGTAATTCTAATAAGATGCCACTAAAATTCTTTTCAAAAGCATGAATTACCTACATATATATATTTTTTCTCTTTGGAGAAATTATTATTATTATTATTATTTTGAAACAAGGCCTCACTGTGTCTTCCAGGCTGGAATGAGATGGCACAATCTTGGCTCACTGCAGCTTTGACTTCCCGGGCTCAAGCAGTCCTTCCATCTCAGCATCCTGAGTAGCTGGGACAACAGGTACATGCCACCCCACCTGGCTAATTTTTGTATCTTTTGTAGAGACAGCATTTTGCCATATTGCCCAGGCAGGTCTCAAACTCCTGAGCTCAAGTAATCCACCCACTTCAGCCTCCTTAAGTGCTGGGATTATAGGCACACACCACCATGCCTTGCCCAAGAAGAAATTATAAAACTTGATTAAGAAACTTCAAAGAAAGTATAAATAAATGTAAACATATGCTCAGAAACAAATAGACTCAATCATCTAAAAATGTCAATTCTCGTCAAACTCATCTGTAGACTCAATGCAAAAAAACTGTCACGGAATGTTTCATGCAAAATGGCAAGGTAAGTTTAAACTATACATTTAAGAACAAAGAAAATGTCAAGATCTAGTGAGGAAGAATAAGAAAGTGGAAAAATTTATCCTATCAGATAGTCAAGACCTCTTATAAAGTTGAAGTAATGAGTAGTATGTGGTACTGATTCTGAGATAGATGAATGGACTAATGAGGTAAAACAGAGATTGCAGAAACAGGCCCAACTTCATAGGGACACTGGGTATGTGACAACATACCATTACAGATCAGTGGACAAATGATGGTGCTTTAATAAAATGGTGCTGAGAAAACTGATTATCCATATTAAGAAGAATAAAAAAGGTACAGGATGCAGAAGATAACTTGTATCCATACCTCATAGAATATATAAAAGTGTAATGATTCAAAGACTTAATTGTAAAAATTATACCTTGGAAAAGAGGAAGACTTGAGAATATTTTTTAACTTCATGGTTAGAAAGTGGACATGAAGTCTCAAAACAGAATAGTCATGAAAGAAAATTAAGGAATTGTTCTCGTGGAATAAATAATTTTAAAAAATGAAAACATAAGCCACAACCTGAAAGAAAATATTTTCTACACCTAAACATGACAGAGTATCCAGAACATATTTTAAAATTTCAAAAAATAATTAAGAAATGAACAATTCAATATAAAATTAGGCAATGATATAAATGCATTTTATATTAGAGGACACCTGAATGAAAAAGAATGCTAAATTTCATCAACATCCTGGAAAATACAAATGAATACCATTTATAAATGGCATTTTACACCCAGAAAATTGGAAAACATTGAAAAATTTGAAAATGCCAAATATAGACAAGAATTGAGTGTTTCAAACTCATATGCTGCTGGTGGGGGTTGAAATTGATACAATAACTTCAGTATTTGTTCTCTATATGTTGTCTTTTTTGTTCCTCTATTTATCTATCACTGTCTTTTTTAGAGTTGGATATTCTATAGTGTACTATTTAAATTTATTTGTCATTTATTTTCATATATTTTTGAGGGCTTTTTAACTAGTTTCTCTGTGGATTGCAATTAACACCTTAACTTTCAACAAGCTAGTTTAGATGCCATTCTAATTTCAAAAGTATCCAAAAACTCTGTATTTTTGTTATATAGCTCCATTTCCAATGCCCTCCTTTGTGCTGTTATTGCCATACAAATTACATCTTTATACTCTGTGGGCATATTAATACAGATTTATAAATAAGTATGGCTTGTGAGTTTGCCTTTTAAAGCAGAGGAGTTACAAATAAAAAACACATTTATATCATGATTTGAATTTACCTATGTACTTACTTTCACTGTTGTATTTTATCTCTTTATGTGAATTCAAGTTACTGTCTTATATCTTTTAATTTCAACCTAGGGACTCCTTTTGGCGTTTCTTATAAGGAAATGAATTTTCTGGAATTCATTGCTAGGCTTGCCAGTAATCAATTGTCTTGGTTTTTGCATGTTTGGAAATGTATTAAATTCACCATAATTTTTGAAGGACAGATTTGCTGGACATAGAATACTTGATTGACAGTCTTTTTCTTTCAGCACTTTGATGATGTCATCCCATTGCCTTCTGGCCTACGTGGTTTATGATGAGACATAAGTTGTTGATCTTATTGAGGATTTTTGGAGGTGATAAGTTGCTTCTCTTTTGCTGTTTTGAAGATTTTCTATTCATCATTGGATTTCAATGGTTTCATTATGGTGTGTCTAGGTATGGATCTCTGAGTTTATCCTAGTTGGAGCACACTGAGCTTCATGAATATGTAGATTAATGTTTTTATTGAATTTTGGAAAATTTCAGCTGTAATTTCTTCAAAAATTCTTTCTTCCCCTTTCTCTTTTCTTCTCTGAAACTTGTTATGCATATGTTGGTACATTTGATCATGTCCTACAGGCCTTTGAAACTCTGTTCATTTTCTTCATTCTCTTTTCTTCCTAGTCTTCAGACTAGATATCTTCAGGTTTGCTGACATATTCATCGGCCTGCTCACATTTCTATCTACTAAGCCCCTCTAGTAAATTTTTCATTTAAGTTATTGTATTTTTCAAATCCAGAATTTTCTTTGGTTCTTTTATTTTAACAATGTCTGTGTCTTTATTAGTATTCTGTTTATAGAGTCATACATCCTTATACAATCTTTAGACATGGTTTAACTTACTTCTTTAAATTATTAAAAATATCTAGCTTAAAGTTTTGGTCTAGTAAGTCTGACAACTGACCTTACTCAGGGACAGTTATTATTGACTGATTTGTTTTTCCTCTGTTTGGGGCATACTTTCTTGTTTCTTTGCTTGTCTCAAACATTTTTATGGAAAACTGGACATGTTAAACAAAACGGTATGGCAAAACTAGAAATCATATTCTCACCTCTTTCCAGGATTTGTTTTTGTTCCTTTTTGTTATTGTCATTTTCTTAGTGAATTTTCTGAAATAGTTGTGTAAGATCTGTGTTCTATGTTTTATATGCTACTGAATTATTTGCATTGTTAGCTTACTAGTCAGTAAATGATTGGATAAATATATATTTTTTAATGCTTAAAACCAGCAGTCCCCCAGCCTTTGCCAAGGGGCTGTGTGTGTGTGTGTGTGTGTGTGTGTGTGTGTGTGTGTGTGTTAGCGCACATTTTAAATATTTAGCCAGGCAGCTGACAACTCTACCTGGACCTTCACTTCTTGTTTGAACAGAGCCTCAAAGTCAGCTTTAGATAAGAGCTTAGGGCCTTTTCAGGTCTGTCCTGAGTCGGAACACAAACCTGAGTATGCACATAGCCCTATCATACATGTGGTTTTCTAGATTCTTAGGAATCTGATGTGGCTTTTCATAGTCCTTATGCACATTTTATTTCTCAGTTTTTTCTTTGATGCTTTTGGCTAACCTATTGTTTGCCCCATTGTTATCCACCACCTCAAGCAGCCATAAAGTTAAGTGATCACCATTAATTTTTCACAACAAATACTTCTAAGAAAAAGGCTTTTCACACTGTATGAAAACCTCATGAGGGCAAATACAGCCTTGCAAGTAAGTTATGCAGGGAAGCACTGGACAGGTTAAATAATAATAATTCTCTAGGATTGAGGCTTTGAAGGAGCTCCAATTCCATTATCCACTCCCCTATCTCCCCATCAGAGGTTGCCAAGTTACTAGTTTATGCTAAGAATGCAGGCTATTATTTGGTAAGGTTACCATGGACCTAGAAAGGGGAAGATGGAAATATGATGAGTTAAAACACCACAAATCTCTCTGTTCTCACCAAGATTCGGCTGGTTTTCTTTTTTTTTTTTAAAAAACATGTTTCCTGAGTTGTTGGAAGACTGGTTAATTTTCAGAGTTTCTAAACATTTCATCCTGACACATTTTACCCGTTTTATCTTTGTTTTATGGAGAAAAGAATTTTTGAACGCTTAGACTGACATTTTTCTGATGTCATTGTGGTAAAATGACTTTGTAATTCCACTTGGCATTACCTACTGAAATTTATTGCGAGAGTAGCCTAGGAGCTGACTGTTTTACTCTTTGTAATACTGTAGTGAAAGAGCAGCCATGTTCAAGGGTGTTCATATAGCATTATTCAAAAGAGCAAAAACCTGGGAACAACTACAATGTCCTGCAGAAGAATAAATAAATAAATTATGATGCAAAGGGAATATTTTATAGCAATGAAAATGAATTAATCATATATATATCTCCACTTGGGTAAATCCTCATAATATACTTTTTAGGGGAAACATGCTGAAGAAGATTATATTCAATAAGGTTCCATTTTTATGAAGTAAAAAACATGTTTAAAGCTATTACCAAGACAAAAGGAAATTTTTTTTTTTTTACAGAGTCTTACTCTGTCGCCTAGGCTGGAGTGCAGTGGTGCAATCTCGGCTCACTGTAACCTCTGCCTCCTGGGTTCAAGCAATTCTCACGTCTCAGCCTCCCACGTAGCTGGGATTACAGGCACCTGCCACCACACCTGTCTAAATATTTGTATTTTTAGTGGGCACGGGGTTTTGCCATGTTGGCCAGGCTGGTCTTGAACTCCCATTTTTAGTGGGCACGGGGTTTTGCTATGTTGGCCAGGCTGCTCTTGAACTCCAGACCTCAAGTGATCCACCTGCTTCGGCCTCCCAAAGTGCTGGGATTACAGGCATGAACCACTGTGCTGGGCCATAATTTTAAAAAATATAATAGATTAATGACTATCTGGTTTTAAAATATAGGGATGAGATAAGCACTGAGAGAATTTTAATATTGTGAACAAAGTTCAATTCTTAAATTGGATGAGGAGTTCGTGGGTATTTATTTTATTCTAATGTTTTGTTAGGTAAGAATGCAACTTTTTGTCTTTTTGTATGTCTCAAATGTTTTATAATAACAAAAAAGATAAAATTTTGACTACTTAAAATAGTTTTAGCCCCTTTTTAAAATGTGTATTTGTGCTGTCTGTAAAAGAATGTCCTGATACAGTGGCTGAAAGAAAATAGAGGATTATTAGATTTACATATTTTATTATTTATTAATCTATCTACAGGATCTTGAAAGGTTACTTAATGTCTTTGAGCCAGTATCCTATACTTACTTCAAGGGTACATTGTGAGAATAATAGTAAATTACATGTAAACTGGCTGCCTATAGAAGGCACTCAGTGAGTAGCAGTTATTATTAGCAACATGACATCGTAATACACACTCAAACTCATATTCATTCAGTATACACTCAAATTCATCCATCACTCAGATAATCAGGTGTTTAGGATATTTTTGTTTTTGTTTGTTTTGATAAATATGTCCAGAAGCTAAAAGCAATTTTGACTATTTTTATGAAGACATGGTAGCATTGTCAAAAGAACATCAAAGTGAATCTTTATATTAAATTTTGGTAAGTATCAATCCTTTTCTATTTACGATTTAAAAATGTTCACCTTTTAGAGTTATTTCTATGTCTTTGACATACTTTCTAAAATGTCCTGTAAAACAATAAAACCATTTTTAGATAATTATTCTTCCAATTATGATTTCCAATATACCAAACATTACAACAATTTCAGAATATTTTTGTTCCTTTGTAATAGAATCTGAGAAATAGCCAATTTGAGTATCTGTAAATTTGAGGAATTCTTTCTTATGTATTTTAAAAAATGTATTGTTTAAAAACTTGGAAAGCCTGAAAGTCCCCATGATTTTCACGGAACTCCGCTGAGTATGTCTATGCTGTGCCAAAAAATATACCAATTTGCTGATACAGTTTGCTGCCCATGTTCTATTTAAGCATTAACATGAAACCCACCCCCTGTGCCTGGTTCATTCTTCTAATTCCTTCAGCTCATCAATATCCCCCAGGGGAAGAAAGGAAAGGACCTATCAAAAGTTTGGAGGTTAGCCATGGTCAAGTTCAGCATCAAACAAAATTTCCAAGTCATACAATTTTTTCTCAGGCATTTTCTTTTTTTGTGCACATTTCTTATCTTTTAGGTCCTCATCTTCTTTGAAATCAGAGACCTCCTCTAACTAGCTCTCATCTCTCATTTCCACACTATATCCAGGCCCATCGTATTTGAAATAAAGCTCTTAATTTTATTCTACTTTCCAAGAAAAAATAGTGCAATCTCATACAATGTGGTATTGTAACATGCCAATGTTATTTAATTAAATGTTGATTTACTGGGAGAATGGGATAAAATATGTGAGAACTGAATGTAGATGCAGAAAAATGAATAACAAAATGCTCAAGTCTTTTCTTTTCACATTTCTTATTACTTACCAGTGTCCTTGAATAAGCGTCCCTATTTTCTTCCAGGTTCTGAATGAATTGAATCCACCCACCATGAGTAATAATACTCCTAGCCTGCAGATATATCAGCCCCGTCATATTGGAGTCTGGGACAAGTAGGCACTGGGTAGTTTTTGTGGTTGTTGAATAGGGGTCCATAAACATGGCTCTCTACCTCAGTTACACATGTTCTTTACTATGGCTCCAAATCATTTGTGAGTTCTACTTTTCCCCCATGGCATCTCTGTGGGCCTACCCGAATTATTAGCAACCCAGGGCTTCAGTCTCTTGACCTGTCAGCATAGAACCAGTGCCTCTGTTATGATTCTGCCTATCTTGGACTTTTACTTTGGACTTGGCAATCAGAAAGAATTAACCCAGCTGTACAATCTGGAATGTTCATCAAAGCAAATTGAAATTTCAGAATATCTACTGTTTGGGATGCCATAGTATGTATAATTGAGATTCATATCCACTTTTCATTTGCAAATAGCTCAAAATGCCAGTGCTATGGGTGACCTTTAGTGTTATCAATCCCACCTAGATGATTGTGCAGAACAAGAAATTGAGCCCCAGAAAAGTTACAGATTTGCCACAAATGACACACTATTTAAGTGGCGGAACCTGGACTAAGATTTCTTGATTCTTAGGCTGGCTCCTCTTTTTTTTTTTTTTTTAATTGTTGTCTTTTCTTTTTAAACCATGCTTGCTGATTCCTTAACCAGAGGAAGAGAAGACATTTGTACAAATCCTTGTTCTTAATATAAACACCTGATGTTACTACAGCTGGTGGTCAGCATGCCCATACTATGTGTTGTTGTCACATTGTTTGTAACTGGCTATTTTAAATGGATAACTTCTAAACATGGAATTATGTTTTTATTCAACTACTTCATGCATATATTTGGCAATTCTGCACACAGTGAAGCTAATAATGATGCTTCTGATGACTGAAACATGCGGGTATTCTACTTGAGAAGGTTTCTGAATTATTGCTTAAACTTACACAAACTTAAAACAATTAGAAATTGTGAATGCTAACATAATTATCTTTGTTATCAAAGAGCTGTGCCAGCATAATCTTTAAAATTATAATATTGTGGCCTGGCTGATTTCTGCTATTTGGATTCTTTTTAAAATAAGATGTTTAAATTTTCTTTTAAAGTGTCAATTTATTGCAGTAGTGCAAGTACAACACAAGCACTCAGATAGGAAGAATTTTTCTTCAAGTTCTACTGGGAGACAGCCAAAACCTCTCCACAGGCTGATTCCTCTCCTCTTTTTATTTGCTCATTTTCAAAGGTAAAGACTGAAGAGTAAGCACCACATTAATGACCCCATATATCCCCTGAGATGAGCAATGTCCTGATACTACTTATGTCAAATATATACAGGCACATCTACTTTTTAAATAGAGCCCACCCTATCAAAATTATATTTCCAAAGGCTCTGACTCTTTAAAGAGTTAGAGCAAAGACTTCTTGGACAAACGCTACCTTGTGAAGTGCACATTCCTACTCTACATTTTTAATCGCAACTAGAAGAGTCCCATGTAATTGAATAAAACTTCATTAGACATAAAGAAAAGTAATCCTAATTACATTTTATCTTGGATTAACAAAACTCACAGTGCATATGTTTTTGGTCGTAATATATTTCCCTAAGCCCCACAATTGCTAAAAATACTGAATCAATCACCACCCAGATTGCGTCATGAAGTGTGTGAACTAGTGCATTAAAAGACCGTGTTAGCACCAACAAAGTTTATTGGGGTAACTGTATTCAAGACGCACATGGCATACCTTTAAATAGTACTGTTAAAATACCAAATAAAATGTCAACGTCTGTCAGGTCTCTGGCTTTTATAAATTGTTTAGACTGGGAAACGCTGGGGTTTTGACATTGTTCTTTTCATATGATGTAGAAAAGAAGAGACCATAAAAAGAAAAGAACAATAAAGCATAGCTCATTTTTTAAGTTCTTTCATGGAAAAACACACTCTGGATCATTACCCTTCTAATCAACAATTTCCTTCTTCCTCCCAATCCTTCCCGTCTGGTATTTACCTTTCTCTGCCTCCCTCTCTCTGGGTGGTATTCTGAGCTTATACACACTACTCAGTAATCATATTTTTAAAATCACTTCAAAAGAGAATCCCAGGATGGCATGACAGATATGTATATACGAAGGGTATTTTTAACCCGAACCATAGCTTTACTTATCATCTCTATGCTCTTAAATGCACACCGGTGGGCCCTGACTGCAGCATTCTCAGAAAGAAGGAGGCCCTGTGAGCAGGATGAGCTACTCCCTGCCTGCAGACGAGTTATTATCACACCTTGCTGGCCATCTCTGCCCTCTTCCTTCTGCCCTTCCTTTTATTACCACACCACACTCCCCACAATTCCCATACAACAACATCTCTGTTTCAGCTTCTCCTCTGGATTTCCCACACTTAATGCAACCCAGACCTCACCTTCAGCTCTCCTGAGGCCACTTTGGAAGCCAGCTCGATGACACAGCCAACAGCCATGCGTGCAGCACCGGACGAGTGCAGCTCATTCCAAATGGTGTCACTGTCCACCTGAGCAAACAGTCAGCAGAGTCCGAAGACAGAAGAAGAAAGCGAAAGAGAAGGAAGAGATGAAAGGGGGAAAGAGGGGAAGAGGTCGCGGGGGAAGAGGGACAGAGAGAGAAAGCAAATCTGTGAGGAAGGGCTGGCAGGGTAACAGCGTATGTACAATAACATTTGTCTTCCGTCTTGGCCAGCTGAAAAGGCCTTCTGGACATGGCTTTGCTTATACTTTTTCTCTACACTGACTTCTCCAATGGAAACACATTCCTGCCATGCCTCACTGCCATTCCCTGTTTAGATTTCTCATTACAAGCAGCATTACATAGGCCGGATCTGGCTTAGTTACAGGCCTGCTAGAAACCAGGCCCCAGTAGTAGATAGAGTAAAAACGAAGAGCACTTAGTTATACATAAAAATCGAATTTGCAAGTGCTAGAGGGGGAAAATTCAAATGCCCTTCTGACTGCAGGTTTACAGGGAGCCAAAGACAATTATTAGGCAGGTAGCAGCAGCAGTCAGGGAGTAGAAAGTAGCAACCGCAAGTCAGGTTCTCCAACTAAATGGAAGGAGTGTGTGGTCCTCACACTTAAAACGTTAATAGCAAATTGCAAGGAAAAATTTGATGTTCAAAGATTTCTAACTTTCAGTACAATTTGTCAGCTTGTTTCAGTTCAAACTGGTATTGTTAAAAGTGGATAGGCTAGTAAAATACATGGCTGCTTATCTACTAGAGAACATTATTATCAGAACAAAGCATGTACCAATATTCTGGATTTCCCTTTATAAAATGCATTTACTCTTTTTCATGCATGCAATGAAAACACGTAATAATGTATACATGAAAAGAACAATAGTGATTTATAATGATCATATATGTGATATTTTTTAACATATAAAATAATTCATAACATAAAAAAAAACAGTATCCGATGGGAGAAGTCTCTAATTTTAGGACACATAAGTTACTTGAAACACCAGGAAATAGAATACAAAGTTTGTGATGTAAATAGCAAGACTTCCCAAATGGATCAAAGGGGAGAAATTCTGCATAAAACAAAGCTTTTTTTTTTTTTTTTTTTAAATAATAGAGAATTAAATGCAAGAGGCCTATTCACATGGAACAAATACAATAAATAATAACAACACATATTCACGGTGTACTAAGCAGTTTTCTAAGAATTTTCACATGCCTTTTTCTCATGAGGTTCTTACAGACTTAAATACTATCAAGAACAATGAATACATAAAAATAAATAAGAACAGTAAATAAGTGCATACATAAAAAAAGAAAATTAAGATCCTATAAATAGCAGTATAGTAGTGAAGTTTCTGGAATCAAACTGGTGGGGTAAAATCATGGCTTCATCATTAAAACCTGAGTGATGTTGGGGAATTAATTAATTAATGGCTCTCTGCCTTGGTTCCTTTATCTGTGAAAATACCAACTTTTTAAAGTACCATCTGCATACGATTGTAGTGAGGATTAAATGAGTAAGTGGTAAGCAAAAGCTAGCTACCACCATTTCAGCTACTGTTATACCTGTTTCGTAAAGCCTGGCACATAGTAGAGGCCTACATGTTGACTGAATGGGTACACTGTGGCTTAGAGAGGCTACTCTGAAGACCACAGGACCCTCACGCAGAACTCTGACCCTGTCAGCACATGCCTTTCCATCACCCTCCTCAAGAAACCCATGCTTTCTAGGAGGCAGCATCCCCTATCATAGTCAATACCATCATGGTCTACACTATCAGCTAAAGAGTGAAGGAATCATTCAAATGGACGCTGAGACCTAATCATTTGCCCTCTAAATTGAAAGTTTTATTATTTTACTGAACCAATATAAATAAGTAGTTGTTTAAGC
This sequence comes from Papio anubis, assembly GCF_008728515.1. Taxonomy (NCBI): domain Eukaryota; kingdom Metazoa; phylum Chordata; class Mammalia; order Primates; family Cercopithecidae; genus Papio; species Papio anubis. The sequence continues at coordinate 88,966,033 of NC_044979.1, read as the reverse complement.
TTTGTGTAGATATATTCTTAAGGAAGATGACTGCACAAATTGAAAAAATAAAAATCATTATTTACCATGTATTATATAGGTTTTAGTCAGCTTTCCCGCCATTACAGAACTACTAGTACCAAAGAAAAGCCTGCATTAATCAGAATTTAAATTACTGGGGAAGCAAGCAAAAAAATAAAATAAATACATTCCAAAAGACTTATTCAGTGACTCAAGAACCATGTAAAATTCCTAACCCCTTTTTACTCAACTTTGGAGTACATCATAAGCTTTGTTTCTTTCTTCATTTCTTAAAGCAGTAGCAAATTTCCTTCCAAAAAATTATAAATACTGAACTTGATTAGAAAAACATTCAAGCAGCAGAGAGCACTGTCTCTTTGACCATACTAAAGGGCATTAGGTAGCCACAAATACCTTTGATATCCATATGCCTGTCCATACCTTTCTATCTGCCTAAGATGTTTGTGACTTTAATTTTGGTGTCCAAACTTCTACTAATAATGGTCATTTCGTTTTAATTCAGTTAACATTCGTTGAGTACCTACTGTGAGTTGCAGGTGGGGGTTACTTTTATAATAAAGCTATGTTCACTGATCATAAAGTATGTTGAGCACATAGGTGGATGATGGATATTTTGACTCATAACCAATGTTTAGGCTTATCCCTAAAGAAGCTCTCTTTAGGAATCTATGGGATTTACCATCCATTAATTTACTTATATTGAAACAAAAACAATATTTATCTCAATACCACTTCAACTGATGTTTTGCTTACATTTAGTTTATAACTAAATGGTAATGGTCAAGTTTTGTGGTTATAATATGTTCAAAAATGGGTAATTGTACTTAATTCTGAATTTACAAACAGGTTTGTTTTTGTCGGTTCAGGCTGCCATAACAAAATACCATGGGCTGGGTAGCTTAAACAAAAGAAATTTTATTTCTCACAATTCAGGAGGCTTTGAAGTTCAAGATCAAGGTGCCAACCCATTTGGTGACTGGTGAGGACTCTCCTCTTGGCTTGCAGATGGCCACGTGTCTGCTACATCCTCACATGGCCTTTCCTTGTACTAAAGTTCCCTCCATTTAAGGATATCAATCCTATTGGATTAGCACACACCACCCTTATGACTTAATTTAATCAATTTAATCTTAATTACTTTCTAAAGGTAGTCAAATATAATTAGATTAGTGATTTGAGCTTCAGTACATAAATGTTGAGGGCACACTCTTCAGCTCATAGTAAGATTAAATCACAAAAGCTTGTTCATAAGTCAAATTACAAGCATACTTTCTTAAGGCATGATGTTCCAAATGGGGTTCAGGGCCAAATTAGCTGCCAAAAGCTAACCACAGTATTTTCCATGTTACAGTTTCATTAAAACTTCAGTGATAAAACAGGATGCATAACTTACGAATTCTGCTATAATCTGTGTAACTAGAAGAACGTCCATATCAACTTTCCAACATTCCCAATGGCAAAAAGTATTTTTCCTCCCTCTACGTCCCTCTCATTGGTTGGCAATCTTTCCAACCAATTTCCCTATATTAGTGATAGCATCAGGAGGGCCACTTCCTTAAGAGAGCTCTGATTTTAACAGCTGAAGAACATCTTGACAGTAGGAAAAAACTCTGGGTAAGAGAAGACAGTTGAGTTCATAGACTGATAGTGGTTCCTGGCATAGAATAAGATATTTTGGAACTGGAGGGGAAGAAAAAAGGGAAAGAAGGATTTTCTTGGAATGGATATAGATATGCAGGATTAAGAGGCTGAAATGGCAATGCAATAATGATGAAAGTAGACACCAGAAGGGTTTGGAACTCTAAGAAGACAGGTACCCTCACATTTGGAAGTTGAAGGACAGTGGCATAGAGTTGGCTCTGGAAATGGAAAAATAATGCAAGACATAATAGATGAGGCTGGAAAAGAAAGGAATGACAGTGGAGCAGGGAGCCACCTTGAGCACAGTGGCCCACTACTAAGGGCTTGCTAAAGTTGAGAAGCCATGCAAGGCACTTGGACACAGGAAGGGGAGCATCACACACTGGGTCCTATTGTGGGGAGGGAGGGGGGAGGGATAGTATTAGGAGATATACCTAATGTAAATGATGAGTTAATGGGTGCAGCACACCAACATGGCACATGTATACATATGTAACAAACTTGCACGTTGTGCACATGTACCCTAGAACTTAAATTATAATAAAAAAAATAGAACTGCTATATTCTGAAAAAATATGCTTTGCCATTTTTCTTTCCATGCACATAAATTCCCCTTTGTCTCTCCAACAACTTATACTTTTTCACAGTGAGAGAGAGATAGGGAGAAAGAGAGAGAGAGAGACTTTCTGTGTGTGTGTGTGTGTGTGTGTGTGTGTGTGCACGCATTAAGGAGTAATAGTACATGAGCTGAAAGGGAGATTACGATGGATATAGAAGAAAGGTAAAGAAAATGATGATCAAAATAGAATTTTGCTTCAATATACATAAAAATACAGATTTTGTGGTGAGGATGATATTTTCCCAAATTCCTTTTCACATCAAGAACTGAACCTGGCTGTCTTGGATCATGGTTCTGTGTTAGTGACAGTATCAAAAGAATATGATTATTTCTTCTCTGAATGATTCAGAGTAGAGACCCCTTCTACCTGTGACAACCAGGCATGTTTGTTGATTAGGGAAGATATAGAACGCATTGAGTGGAAGGAAAATCCAAAATCCACCTCTTCTGGTCCTGAGAGAATGGAGAAAGCTGGACTCAAGAGGTGCGACAGAAACAAGTAACACAGAAAGCAACATGTGAGCAAACGAGAGAAAAATCGACAAAATAGTCAGTGAGCCTTCACTTTGGTTGATATTTGGGTCTTTTTTTTTTTTTTTTTTTCCAGACAGAGTCTCGCTCTGTCATCCAGGCTGGAGTGCAGTAGCTCGATCTTGGCTCACTGCAACCTCTGCTTCCTGAGTTCAAGCCATTCTTCCACTTCAGCCTCCCAAGTAGACGGGATTTCAGGCACCCGCCACCACACCAAACTAATTTTTGTATTTTTAGTAGATATGGGGTTTCACCATGTTGGCCAGGCTAGTCTTGAACTCCTGATCTCAGGTGATCCGTCTGCCTCAGCCTCCCAAAGTGCTGGGATTACAGGTGTGAACCGCCACGTTCAGTCAATATTTGGGACTTTTTGAAGTTATTTCTACACTAAACTGTGGGCACCATACAATAAAGTCTGTAGAGTGGTGTGAAAAAACTAACGGAATATTAGACTACAGCATTCCTGAGATGCTCTTGCTTCCTGTGTAGTGCAGCTGGAAGCCTCAAGTTCTCACCATCCTCCAAGGGGTACGACATGGGAGAGCCCGTGAAATGGTTTAACTATGGGTGGAGCCAAATGGAGTCCACAGAGGGGTTCAGGGGAACCCCAGTACCAACGTGAGCCAAAAGGGGGCTACTGGAGCCCGGGAGCCCTGCCAAGCTCCAGCTGGCAGAGAAATCAGTAATCAGAGTTAATCTGCTGCCGACCTCAGCTTCAAATTCTGGGAGATCAGGAATAGTTGGTGCAGAGAGGTTGCCGTGGAACCCTGAGTGTTCAGAGGACAGCATGAGGATCCAGGTACCCCTTCAGGTCTCCGTCCCTCCCTCAGGTGCCTAAATGCCATCTTCAAAGAGGAATCTGAGAGGCTAAGCAATTACCTAAAGATATTAAGTCCAATAATAAGGTGATCTTGAACAGACAGTATTTCTAAACTGAAAGGAAGTTATCAAACTGGAAGAGGCTGATATATTATTAATTGTGGAGAGAATCACTATAATTGGGGAAAAAAAATAACATATTTATCACACAATTGAGGGAGCATGGGAAATATTGTGTCCCATTTATTTCCAAGGTCAGGAATTTATTTTGCCACATGGCAGGGGGCAAAATCTAGCCAGGATTCTGGGCAGAAGTCTCTAAGGATATGCTGTACACATGGGCTAGTGAGGTTTAAATTGTATTTTACAGTATGGCAATACCTAAAGATTCCTACCTAGGAATCTGTACCAAGCCTTGCTTTATGCGCCATTCTAAAAAACAGTATGCTTTTAACTTTCAAATGTTTCAATGATGTAACTAATGTACAAAGCATGAAGGGAGCTTTAGTAGAAATAGGTCCACAGAGGCCTTGTTTTATTGCCAGAATTAAAATCTATCAGTCTTGAAATAGGCGTCCCAAAGTTCAACTCACTTTATAAATATGTAGGAGGGTCTGGACCTAACATACATCCAGAACTGGGGTTGAGAAGTGTAAGTGAAGCTATTCCACAAAATGTCTTTCTGTGTGAAGAAACAAACACACTCGGTGAGATAGGGCAGAATCCCGCTTTAGGGTGAGAGTCACAGGAGCTTGGCCCATAAGAAAGATTTAGTCATCAGAGGAGGAGGCACAATCTGAAGTAGCACAGAGTCTGTTACTGAGATTCTCTCCCAACCCACACTCCCAGAGTCCTGTGTGTTTAATAGGGTAGAAAGGGGTTGAGAGACACAGAAGATTGTTAGTAATAAAATAGGCAAAACATTTTAAACCCTCTAAAAATATGAGAATTAAGTAGAACATTTTTGTATCAATTTTAAAGATTATGATCTTAAAAGAGGGAAGGAAGCACATTTTCTGTTTCTCTATAAACCTCAGAGAATCCTGAGCACTCGGCAATGTGAAGACCCCAGAATATCGGTAATGTGCATCAGCAGGGGCCAGCAGAACTCACTGATAACAAAGAAAGAAAAGAGAAGGAAGGAGGGAGGGAAGGAAGGAAGGGAGGGAGGGAGGGAATAAAAGTAAGAAATTAAAAAAAGGAAGGAAAGAAAGAAAGCCAGACTCAAGAGGTGCGACAGAAACAGAGGACACAGAAAGTGATATGTGAGTAAAAAGAAAAGGAAGGAGGGAGGAAGGGAGGAAAGAAGGAGGGAAGGAAGGAAAGGAAGGAAGGAAGCAAGAAAGCAACCAAGAAGGAAAACCATACCCAAGAGGGGTGACAGAAACAGGGGACACAGAAAGTGTATGTGAGCAAAAAGTACATGAGAGAGAGGAAGGAAGGAAGGAAGGAAGGAAGGAAGGAAGGAAGGAAGGAAGGGAGGAAGGGAGAAAGATCGGGCATTCAGAAGCACATGGTACTATTCACATTAGGCATTACCTAGGCTCCTAAAATAATTAGGAAGATGCACTCTCTGTGGAGGCATGGAGGAATTGCAAGAGGTTAAAGAGTTGGGCCGGTAAAGCCCTAGTTATACATCTATTTATGAAAACTTAGCTACTACATAATGCTGTTCACATTTAAAAGAAGAATAACATGTTGCAATCTCTCTTACTAGTGGTGATCCAGAATAAGGGATAAAAAGGATGCGTGCTGAGTTAAACATAACTTAGGAAACATGAATAGCAGAAACATGATCTTATTTACTCAGTCATAGCAGAATGCAATTCAGAAAATATATAGAGAAAGTAATTGAAAACTAAAATTTAACAGTCCACGTTTTCAGTTTTATTGTATATTTCCCTACTCTATAAAGTTATTTTCTTTTTATTTAGAAATAATAATGACAATAACAATAATATTATCATCTAGCAATTATTGAGTATTTACTAAGATCCAGGCACCATGCAAAGCTTTTGCCCATAGTAACTAATACAATTCTTACAGTGACCATTGATGTAAATGCTATTATTAAGCAGTTTTATATATGAATTTCAGAGGCAATTCAGCTAGAAATTAGAGAAGGTAGAAAAAGAACTGAGAAAAGTGTGAGCTGTTTACCCACAGTAATTTTTATGCTAGTAAAATCAAAATCCAAAAAGTAAAATAAATAATAAAATGATATTTTGAAAAACAGATTCTAATCATATATGTATAAAGAGTTTTTAATTAAATAAATTAGCTAAGACCTGCAAGAACGTTTTTTCTTTCAAGGTATTGAAACCCTACCCTGTTAAAAGTGCTAAAATATTTTTTAAAATCAAATGTTTCAAGTGGTACCTGGAATAGTTGAGCTTTTCTTGAGTGTTGTGATTTGTTTGCTATTATGCTAGAGCAGTAATTCTCAGTGAAAGTGATTTTGCATCTAACAGGTCGTTTGGCGCTTTCTGGAGACATTTTTTGTTGTCATGACTGAGTAAGGGAGATGCGCTACTGGCTTCTAGTGCACAGAATCCAGGAATGCCACTACGCATCCTACGATGCATGTTTTTTATTTGGTATATAACCAAAAATAACTTTAATCAATGTCTTTTCCCTGAATCTGTCCAAATAATTCTGTCTACTGAACAGAATCAATGCTGTTATATATTTAGTTTTAAACATTATTCTGCCCTTGGTTTCTTAAGTGTCACAAATGTTAGTGACAGAACCAGGAAAAACTCTTCATAGTTCTTCCCATTCCTTTGCTTCATTCTCACCTTACCACTCCTTAATACACCAAAAGAAAGGACTGCAATTTTATTTAATGATTCCAAAAAAAGATAATTATATAATATCATTGGCAAAATAAAGAGTCAAGGAATATCATATAATTTATGAGTCTATACAAAACCACACACACATACACACACACACACACACACACACACACGAAATTGCTACCTATTAAAAGCCAAGTTTTTGAGAAACCGTTGTTCATGAGAATGTTGGGTTCATCCTACACATGTGGCAGGCTGGGGTACATGGAAAGCCTGCTGCCTTTGAGTGGCCATGATTCATTCTGTTAAGTGAAAAATATGTGGGCACTGATTCTGAGTAACCCACCCTTTTAATTGTTCACTGTCTTTGAAACAGATTCTGAGCAGCTGAGAGATGGGTATAACATTTCAAAACCATTGTTTACACCATTTCTTTATTCCACTGTGAGTTAAGAACATAAATTAAAATGATAAAAATCCATGACCAACTCAGGATTTTGCAAGAATATCAAGATGCTTCCTGAGTGCCCTCTTATCCGGAAGTCTCTGTGCTTCTGCCAGCCTCTGGGGCAAGCACCTAGTGGCCTTCAGTTTTCCTTTGTCCTTTTATTGTTCACACGGAGAGCAATCACAGCAACATTCTCTTTTAAAATGCCTTCTTGGATTTGAATCAGGAATAATTTAAATGTTTACTAGGTTGTAAAAAACAAAAAAAATTCTTGAGCTGGCTTTTGGTGGTGTGTGCGTACAGGCCCAGCTACTCAGAAAGCTGAGGTGGGAGGATCACTTGAGCCCAGAGGTTTGAGGCCAGTCTGGGTAACACAGTGAGACATGAAAGCAAAGAAAGAAAAAAGAAAAGGAAAAAAAAAAAAAAAAAAAAAGGGGGAAAAGAAAAGGGAAAGGAGAGGAGAGGACAGGATTTCCTTGGTGTTAAAGGGAGTAATTGTCTTATACATATTGGAATCAAGTAGTATTCATGAGTCCACAGACAGGGACAAAGAACCAAAAAAAAAAAATACTTGGAAAGACTCAAATACACAAGGGGTACAGATTAGGGCTAAGGAAGTAGCCATGTGTTCAAATGACTCCAGAAGCCACAATGGTGGCATAGACATAATGTCAGGTAACTGGGGATGAGGGACAGGCTCTCTGGTTGGAGCTACGGTTGACTGGAGTGTTTGTGTCCCAGCTAAAAGGTGGCTACGCAGTTCCAAACAATTTTTTTCTTAAGGAAATGATAGCATGATATTTATTAGTAGCCCTAAATATTGTATACTTAGATGCAATTTTTCTATCTTAAATATTGACAATAATTCACTTAAAAACCCCCAGTCAGGCTAAGAGAAATCTATGTATGTATTGAATATGGCTTCTAACCTGGCAGTGCATAACTTCTGCTACCCAGGGTGATTTATTTTTACACAAAGTTTGAAAATCCTAAAGCGGGAAAGGCAAAAAAAAAAAAAAAAAAAAAAAAAAAACAGTCTCAGCAGAACTAGTTCAGTTGATTCCTTGTGTGGTAACCATCAAAGCTTAATTCAAGGAGGTTTCTCAGGGCAGTGCCCTGGGAGAGTAGAAGTCCTCTAACTCTTACAGAGGTGTGTTACTGAAGGATTCCAGCCTGCGCCTGAGGACAAGGCCAGACATGATCTGTTGAATCTAATAAAAAATAACTGGGGTTTTTATGTTCTATGTCTTTTGTATCTCACTTTTAGTAATCTGCATTTATTGCATCTTGTAAAAGTATTTCTTCACAACAGAAAGGAAATGAAATGTAAGTAAACAAAACCTTGCCCCTTACCAAATAATAATTTGAGAAGCATTAACTTCATAGAGAAATGATTTTCTTTGCAAATTGTTTAAAGAAAGAGTTCTATTTGGATAAAAGGATAGAAAGAAAAGGTGAAGCCAGAAGTGAAATTATAAATGTTTTAGGAATTTTTTAAATAAGTTCCACCTATCAAGATAAATTATACCAAGAAAGAATGACTGCCAATAATTTGCCTGAGTTGTACACCAAAATTTGGTACCTATAGACTGGTATAACCACAGGATTTGGAGAAATTGTTAGGCTTTAAATATACTTTTAAACAGAGATTAAAAGGAAGCAAGCTTTGGACAAATCCTCCTCTACTTTATCCCATTCTTTTAGGTGGTAGCATAAGCAAGGACATCATCGACATTTAGTGCATTAACACCTTATTTTGTTGCCTTAGCGTTGGAGACCTTGTAAACCAGCAGTTCCACTTGCAAACTATTCAAACATGGGCAAGTTCATTCACTGATCCAAGACCTAAGAAAAATGGAGATAATACTCCTTCCTCATAGGATTATTGTTAGCATTCAATTAGTCAATACATATAAAGTGCTTAACACAGCACAAGACAATGCTGGAGGCAGTAAGCTCTCAGACAATGGTAACTAAGAAAAAAAAAATCCCCGCATTTTGTTTCTAACATTACTTTCTATTTAGCAGCACATCAAAGGACAAAAATCATCTGTGATAATGCTGGAAGCCAGGAACTACCTCCAATCAGAAAGCTACATATTTTCTAGCCACATATGGATCTAGTTCAACTGTAGTTTCCTGAATGAATGTGGGTCTTTGCAGGCTTTTCCAAGCACATCAAGCATAGCTCAATCACTGGAACTTGAAACAAAGCTAATGCTCTGAAAAGCCGCACATGATAGAAATTAAGCTACCTGTCCTGAAAGTGGATGTGAAGGTATTTCAAATGGGAAGGGAATGACTTAGAAGAAAAGGAATTTAGGCACAGTCTCCTTTGTATAATCTAAATGCAGCCCGTTGCTTCCTTGTGGAAATATTCCCAGAGTTAAATGTAATACTATTGTGCCCATTAACAGAACAGGTTTCATATGCACTGTGCATGTTTAATGTGGTACACTATCCCTCCTCAGATGCCTTGAACATTTCACCCTGAAAGTTGGGAAATGAAACTCTTCACCCAATTCTAAGCAGTTTAGTAAGTTCTTGCTGCTATGTTATACTGATGCTAGGGCTACAGGGCATTTTCTGAATAATTGAGTTTAAGCTTAAATAATGATCAGATGCCCCTAGAAACCTATTGGCAGACAGCAGACTCAACAAACAGAGGTTTTTCATTGCAATATTGATTCTGTGCCATTTTAGCCATGTTGTATAAAAGCTTAACCGTAAAATAAAATAAAAATCATTTTAACTTTTGCACTGTGTCAGATAAAGCGTATTTTTTAAAAATGAATCATCTACTGTGGACCAAATATTTCTGCAAACAGCATCTTGATTTGGTAACTTAAAAATTACCTAATTTCATCTTCTAATGCCAAATTTCTTTTTGTATTTGCTTTGGGAAACAAAATAATTATCTTTTCCCACCTAAGAGGTATTTGATAAGCTCAACATTTTCCTATCCTTGATCCTTTACGATTAGGGTTAAAGCTGACGATTCCACACAAACATTTTCTAAAAGATAGTGTCTTATTTATAATAGGGAAAACCAAATTACTTTAGTGAGCTAACGTTAGGTGATTGGTTAATGACTTATGATACATTTATACCATGGGCTATTAGATAGTCATTAACATTTTGTTTTAAATACTTAGTGGAACCGAGAATACTTTATAATGTTAATTTTTGAGTGTTAGGATTAATAATATACATAGTATAATACATACGAAGGAAAGGTTTAATATGGGTTATTTTATTTTTAATTTATAATTTCATATATATATATATACAGTTTTTGTTTTGAGACGAGGTCTCACTATGCTGCCCAGGCTTGTCTCAAACTCGTGGGCTCAAGCATTCCACCCACCTTGTACTCCCAAAGTGCTGGGATTACAGGTGTGCACTGCTGCACCCGGCTAAATTTCATGTAGTTTTCAAATAGTTTTACAACAAAAAATGAATTATCTAATAGTGAAAAAATATATATAACAGGGAATATTGAGAGGTAGGTGTTAATGGGTCTTACCAGAAAAGTTGTGTTTACAAAGGAAGAAAAAAAAATTTAAGGCATCCTAGGCAGGGGTTAAAGCATGAAAACAAAGAAGAAACGATTTTAGTATTATGGAAGAAAGTCAATCTGACCCTAGAGTTTATGTTAAGAAACAAAATGGAAATGAAATCTCATAGGTAATTAGCTGGATTATAAAAAACAAAACAAAACAAAACAAAAAACCCAGACTTGAATTCTGTCTTCCTCCTTTCACTTCTTTCATTTACAGCTAAATTCCTTGAACGAAGTATCTGCTTTTCACTTTATAATCCTTTGCGGGAACCTCCATCATTCTGCTAAACTCTTTCTGAAACTGCTTAATCTTAGGTTGAAAATGATCTTCTTCTCGCCAAAATCAACAAACTTTTTCTCAGTCATCATGATCCACCCAAACCTTCCATTGTGCTCTCAGGAATATCAAACTCCTCTACATTTTCCATATATTTTCTAAGGTGCCCCACTCCTTAGCTGAGAGCCTCCAAGGTTGGCTACTCCCTGATCTGCTCAAGTGGTAGCTGTTTCCTCTCTCACACCTCCCACAAACCACTATACTGTAGCAGAGCAGAAGGATTATGTCCTTGTTCTTCACTGCTGGCACGAACACAAGTCCTGCACCTATCCCCACAATACTTTCTTGTAAAAAAGAACTGTATCACTCAGAAAAAGAGAAGACAGAACGCAGTGAGATGCCCGACTCTGAGTCCTAATGCAGTCCGGGTTCCTTTATTCTCTGTTACACTAGAGAAGGTGTTAGTCCTTCTAAAATCTGTCTCACTGCCTGCAATTGGACCTCACCAGCTTCTGCTTTTCACCGTCATACATAGAGCTTTTCCATGACTTTGTTGTTTGTATAATTCCCCTCCAAATTGTAGACATTGTATTGAGATTCAAATAGGTTCAAGCATCTGCTATTAAAAATGTATATTATATAAATATAATATTATATACATTATATAAATATAAACTATATAATATATGATATATAGTATTAATATTACATATTTTTATTATTCAGCAATATTATTACATATATGTGTGTATTTGTTTATATGTATGTATATATGTGTATGTGAAGATTTTATATATATCTATATAATTTTAATAATTATATATTTTTATAATTATATACAAATATATATTTTTTATAATTTATATGTATATATAAAATCTTTGTCCTTAATCCTATCAATCCCTCCGGTTCCCACGCTTTTCTTCTTCTCCATTTAATAGTCAACATTCTTCAAAAGGTGATCTGTCCTACTTTCTCCTTTTCCTCATGTCTCCTTCAGTTATCAACCTCTAATTTCTCCTCCAACCTCATTAGTCCACTAAAGAAGTTCTTACAAAAGTTACCAGTGGCCGTCATGCTACTAAATCCAAGGTCATCTTTTTTCATCTCAGCCTTCTGGCCCTAAACTTTCAAAACTATTGGCTGCATCTTCCTTTTCACAAGACTATTCTTGGCTTCTGTAACTTCATGCTCTCCTGGTTTTCCTCTATCTTTTCCCTTCCTAATCAATCTCCCTTGGAGGCTCATACTAAGTCTTCTCATTTTTAAATACTGAAATTACTCAAGTCCAAGTCTTTGTCTTTTCCTCTGCTTCTCCACACCTCCTAGGCAAGGCCACCAGACTTATGAATTCAGCCATCACTCATCTCATATATTTCACAGATTTCTATTTCCAAAGATGGACTCTTCTCTGGGAACCAGCCCAATATATATTAGTCCATCTACTCAATATCACTTGGATGCATCAAAGTCATTTAAAACTCTATACCGAGATCAAACTTCTGACCTTCTGCCAGACTTCTCTAACTTAGAAATGGAACCATGATTGATCCAGTGGCTCAAGTCAGAGACCAATGAGTTGTCTTTAATGGCACCTTCTCCCTATCCTTTCTCCATCCTCTTTTATTTCATGACAAATTCCTGTTGATTTTGTTTTTAAATATCACTCAAATGTATGCAGTTATATCTGAATGCATTCCTTGAATATGTTGCCTTTTGAATTCCTGCCTTTTGAATTACTCCTCCAGTAATTATTCTAACATCCACAGAGTGGAGAAGACACAGAGCTCACTTTGTGAGTGCTCAGACGAAAGGCACATGAGGGTGGCAGATGGAAGATGGCTGTCTGCAAGCCACAAAGAGAGCTCTCACTGTGTGATTCAACATCCACACAGACAATCCATTCAATATCCTGATTTCTGAGTTCTCTGGCTCTTTGCTTTCAATACATTAGTTTTTGTTTACAGTCATATTCCTAGACCCTATCATTACCAATACCACTTTCATGATTTCAATGTCAGGCATCCTACTCTCCTACTATCCTATCACTCCAGTTATAGCTTCATCTGAACCAGGACTTCCAATCCATTCATCTTATTCATGTTTGCTTATCCATCAATCACCCCCACCACCATGTTTGCTTTCCTTCTTATCTGGGTTAAACTTCAGACCCATCATTAAATTTACTTTCTCACATATACACTTAGTCATCTTGTCTCTTTCTCCAGCCAGCATACTCCCTTTGTGTATTCTGCTCAGGTTGCCATAACTCATGACCATAGGTTAGGTGGCTTTCACACAGACATGCATCTCTCACAGTTCTGGATGCTGGAAGTCCCAGATCAGCTCCAGCAGGGTTTGTTCTCTGGTGAGAGCTCTCTTTGTGGCTTACAGACAGCCGTCTTCCCTCTGCCACCCTCAGGTGCCTTACGTGTGAGCACTCACAAAGTGGGCTCTGGTGTTTCTTCTTCTTCTTCTTCTTCTTCTTCCTTCTTCTTCTTCTTCTTCTTCTTCTTCTTCTTCTTCTTTATTTCTTCTTCTTCTTCTTCTTCTTCTTCTTCTTCTTCTTCTTCTTCTTCTTCATCCTCATCCTCTTCCTCTTCCTCTTCTTCTTCTTCTTCTTCATCCTCTTCTTCTTCTTCCTCGTCTTCTTCATCTTCTTCTTCTCCATCAGCACTTTCTTCCCTGTAAATTAGGTAGTCTTCTTTATTTCTTCTTCTTCTTCTTCTTCTTCTTCTTCTTCTTCTTCTTCTTCTTCTTCTTCTTCTTCTTTCTTCTTTCTTCTTTCTTCTTCTTCTTCTTTTTTTCTTTTTTCTTTACAGGGTCTTGCCCTGTCACTGGGCCGGAGTGCAGTGGTGCCATATCAGTTCACTGCAGTCTCAACCCCTGGGCTAAAGTCATCCTCCCACCTCAGCCTCCAGAGCAGCTGGGGCTACAGGCACACACCACCACACCTGGCTAATTACTATTTTTAGTGAAGATGGGGTTTTGCCCTGTTGCCCAGGCTGGTCTCAAACTCCTGAGCTCAAGTGATCACCTGCCTTAGCCTCCAAATTGCTGAGATTACAGGTGTGAACCACTGTGCCTGGCCTCTTCCACTTCTTACAAGGGTACCAGCCTATTTGACTGGGGACCTTAAGACTGCATGTGATCCTTATCATCTCCTCATAGGCCTGTATTGAAATACAGCCACACTGGACATTAGGGCTTCAACATATGAATTTTGGGGAGGCACGGACATACTTTCAATCACTTTGTCCCTTTCTCCCTCCAACATACTCCTGTGGTAAAATTATCATCCTGATTAAACACAAGTCACACCTGCTCTGTTCCTGCACTTAAGCGTACCCAAAAGCCAAATGACTTGTCGCCTAAATTCATGATCACAAACCTTAAATAAACATTACGTGATGCCCAGCAATCATACTATATTCCTTAACAATGAACTCTCCTATCCTTTCAGATGAGCATTTCTACCTTCCTTTCCTTTCTTTCTTCCAATCTCCTACCCTGCTCATTCCTTACTGTTTGCTGATGGCTTTTCTTCTTATTTCACCAGATAATAGCAGCAGTTCGAATACAATGTCTACATTCTTCCACCAGAAATTCTACTCACCTACCCCACCATCCTTGATCCTATGTGAGAACAATTTTGACGTGTGCACTTAATCTTAGTCCCTCTCACCTATTCAAGGACATCTCACTCACCGCTTTCCTCTCTCTCTCTCTGATAACCTGTGTTTTCTTCTATTGGGTTATTTCCATCAGAATAAAAAACATATTAAGTCTTAAAAAAAACAAAACAAAATGACAAATAAAAGTATTATATTATAATATTATAGCAGAATATATAATAAATAACAAAATACAAATAATATGATAAATAATAAAATCTAATATTTTATTGCCCATTTAATCCTAACAACTTGTGTTAGGCAGATAATATTATTATCCCCATTTCACAAATGAAGATACTGAGGCACAGAAAGATGAAATAACTTGCCTAAGGTTCATATCTAGCAAGTGACAGTGCTGGGATTCTATTCCAGACAATCTGGCACATAAGAACAGTCATTTAAGACTAGTCAACTGCCTGATCTGGTCTCTGTTCACCTATGATATAAAAAGGAAATATGTGGTGGGGCGCTGTGGCTCACACCTGTAATCCCAGCAATTTGGGAGGCTGAGGTGGGCAGATCTCCTGAGGTCAAGAGTTCAAGGTCAGCCTGGCCAACATGGTGAAACCTCATCTCTACTAAAAATACACAAATGAGCCAGGCGTGGTGGCAGGTGCCTGTAATCCCAGCTACTCAGGAGTCTAAGGCAGGAGAATCGCTTGAACCTGGGAGGCGGAGGTTGCAGTGAGCCGTGATCGCCCCATTGCACCCCAGCCTGGCGACAGGAGTGAGACTCTGTCTCAAACAAACAAAGAAACAAACAAACAAACAAAAACCCTTGGACTCTTTGAAGTGAAAGGTGTCTTTTTGTATGTTAATGAGATGACTGGGGGCTGGGGGGTCCTGAATAGCCTCAGGATGGTGGCTGGTTTCCACAGGAACCAACAGCATGATTAGAAGATTGAAATATTGATCCCCACACCCTAACCTCTGGGGAGGAGAGAGAGGCTGCAGGTAGAGTTGATTATCAAGGACCAATAATTTGATCAATCTTGTCCATGTGATAGAACCTTCATAAACAATGAAAAGATAAGTTTCAGAGAGTTTCCAGGCTGGTGAACATGTGGAGAAACTGCAAGAGTGGCACACTTGGAGAGGCAATGAAAGCTTTGTGCCCCTCCTCCATACCTTGTCCCATGCATCTCTTCCATCTGGCTGTTTCTGAGTTGTGTCTTTCATAGTAAAACAGTAATCTAGTAGGTAAACTGATTTCCTGAGTTCTGGAAGTTATCTTAGCATAATCAGACCCAAAGAGGGGGTTGTAACAACATCTGATTTATAGCCAACTGGGCAGAGGCACAGATGACAACCTGGACGTGCAACTGGCATCTGAAGTGGGGACAGTCTGGTGGGGCTGAGCCCTTAACTTGTGAGATCTGATTCTATCTCCAGGAAGAGAGTGTCAGAATTGAGTTAAACTGAAGGACACCCAGTCAGTGTCTGCAGATAATTGGAGAATTGCTGGCTGTAGGAAAAAAACACATACATATGGTGTCTGAAGTGTTCTATGTTAATTGTGAATATACAGAAAAACAGCTGATTTTCCTTTTACCACTACATCAATTTTACTTTGTAGCACCATCCATCTTACTTTCTCCGCCCCAGCTACACTGGCCTTTTCATTCCTTCTGCCACAGTGCTCTGCCTATGCTCCTAGTTCTATGTGGGATGTCTTCCACTTACCCACTCCCTCCCTTTGCCTGGATAATGCCTCCTTAACCACACATTTCAGCTCCAACATCATTTCACCAGAGAAACCATTCCTGAGCCTCTATCAGTCACCATCAAGTTCCTCTGTGTTCTGGTTTCAATGTGTTTCCTCCAAAATTCAGATGTTGAAACTTAAGGATCAATATGATACTATTAAATGGTAGGGCCTTTAAGCAGTGATGAGGTCATGCAAGCATTTCCTATCATAAATTGGATAAGGCCATTATAAAATAGTCTTCATGAAGCCTTTGGTGGGCTTGCCCTTTCACCTTCCACCCCGTAAGGACACACTGTCCCTCCCCTCAGGTGGCCACAGCAACAAGGTGCCATTTTGGAAGCAGAGAAAGACCTCACGAGACAATCAAATCTGCTGGCACCTTGATCCTGGACTTGACCCCAGCCTCCAGAACTGTGAGTAAATACATTCTGCTTGTTACACATTACTGCATCTGTGGTATTTTGTTACAGCAGTACAAATGGACTAAGACACTCTATAATATGCTCTTAGATATCTGCCAACCCCGATTTCTGAGAACTCATCTCTACTTGTAATGATACACCTCTTGGTGTGATTATTTAATACATTTGTTGTTATTATGTTTATTATAAGATTAATGTCCTCCTCCCCATTCCCCAAAGCATCTACTTTTTGCTCACCATTTTATCTGCTAGATTTACATAGTACCTGACATACAGTGGCCAGTAAAGAATGATAAAACAGATCTATGAATAGCTACTACCCTGGCTCTTTTCCTCTCCCTCTGGCCATTCCTGTACTCTGGCCTTTGCTGGAAAAGTTTCCTTCTCTCAAGGGCCCCAGATTTTGCAGGCCAGGTTTTGGGAGAAGGTTGCTGTTGAGACTTGGGAGCCCCTTCTTTCTTAAAACACATAAGATATTTTGTGCTTTATAATGAATAGAATCATTGATTTGATGAAACTGTGAAAATGTTTTAAAATAAGATTACTATTCTTACAGTATCTGCTTTTCACACTGAATTCTGAGTCTCCTGACAGGCAATTTGTGTAGTATTTTTCTGACATAAAGATGTGTTGTGTATTATACTTGAACCAAGTTTCTCCTTGGCTCAAGAACATGTCTCTCTTCAATAAGTATTTCTCAACAAGTTTTTAAAAATAATTAATTTACTGTTTTTCAAAGAACTTGAAAATCTACTAGTCTGACAAAATATAACTATCAGAAAACATATGCAAGAAAGAATTTAGTGGTTTAATTTCTTATTTTCTCATTTAATGGCAGTAAAAATAGAAAATGTTTTTTATTTTATGAAAACAAATCTGTTTCTCAAACTTTGAAGTGAATATGATATTCATATCTAACCTTTTTAAACGTATGAGCATCTTAGATTGTTGTAGCAAAACCCACAAATGCCGTATTATGCAATACAATTTAGATTTTTTTCTACTTAATAATATGGAAAAACTCTTTGCTTTATATTTTAAGTTACAAAGACCAAACAGTGAATCTAAGCAAATATATCCTATAGTACTTTTCTGTGGATTTCACTCAACTTAATGGTGATATAGATTTTATTTTAATGAACTGATTTGTAACATTTTTTCTCAAGTTTTACTTTCCCTTCAGGCATGAACATGACTAATAATAGAACTTTGGCAGTATTTTAATGTCACCAAAAGTGACGATTGATGTTTCAAGGACTGAATACTCACATTCCTACTTTCTTGTTGTTGTTTAGATTGGTGTTATAGATGTTTCTCCTTAGTTTAAAGGGAAGAAATGATGTTTTCCATTGTGATCACATGTGGAAGTACAAGAGAATATTTAATTGCCAAATACAGCCATGTGGTATCCAGGAAAGAAAATCTATGGATTCATTTATATGCAAAACTGGATTTGAAGAAAAAGAATCTGATCATTTTAGACTAGTCTATTTTCACAACTGTTGAAATTCACATTTTCTGGGCAAATTTATCAAAATGTCAGATTTATTTTTGTATTCTTTATATACGTAGTGAAACCCTCCCTAGGCAAATAAAGCGCAGGCAGTAAGCAAATCACTGGAACCAATTTAAACATTTATTTTTTGTTGGTTTTAAAAATTTATTTATTATTATTATTATTATTATTTTTAGATGGAGTCTCGCTCTGTCACCCAGGCTGGAGTACAGTGGCACGATCTCAGCTCACTACAACCTCCGCCTCCTGGGTTCAAGCGATTGTCCTGCCTCAGCCACCTGAGGAGCTGGGATTGCAGGTGCATGCCACAAAGCCTGGCTAATTTTTGTATTTTTAGTAGAGACAGAGTTTTGCCATGTTGGGCAGGCTGATCTTAAACTCCTGACTTCAAGTGATCCACCCATCTCAGCCTCCTAAAGTGCTGGGATTACAGGCGTGAGCCACTGCGCCTGGCTAAACATTCTTTCTCTTTCTTTCTTTCTTTCTTTCTTTCTTTCTTTCTTTCTTTTTTAAATTTCACATAAACTAAGTCTATTGCTATGGCAGTGATGGGTACAGAAAATAAGAAAGTGCAAATTTGTATGACAATTTTACTTGTTGCATTCATTAAGATTGTCCTATGGGCAACAGAAATGTATATTTCCATTTCTCTAACACCCCCATAGCCAAATAGTATTTGGATGGTAAGAACCGCTACTAATTCCAACCTAGATGGAGTACTTTAGGCTTCAAAATCATGAAAAATAAAGGTCAAATCTCCACTGATGAGGGTAGGAACACATCGTGTACCAGAATCAGCCAATAAATACAGAATGCAGAACAAAAAAGTCAAGATGATTCAGACTTTAACAAACACTAAGCAATGAGCGCAGAGCTTAAATTAATACTACCTTTAACACCCAGTAGTCCTGCTAGCTACTTACTAATTTTTATATATTTATTCTTGGTAAAGGTATAGCTGCAGTGCAGAGAATAGTAAGTCTGTGTAACATTTATAAACTGACAAGAGATGAGATGATTGTTTCTTTGTTGGAAGTAGTTGATCAAATATTAGATTTTAACTTAAGTTTTATAAATATAACTATTTTAGGAGACTATAACAAAATGAAAAATCATACAGAGAAAAATGTTTTATGTATAATGTAGCTGCCTACTATCCAAAAACTAATTGAGCATATCAGACCAGCTGATTGGGATTCTGTTTTTAAAATTCCTCTTTGAGTGTACTGGTAATTTAGAGCTCAATAATTACCTCCCAATGCCTAAGTATCAGCACTAAAGTACTTCTAAATGTTTGAAAGTATCAATGCTCAGTAAAATAATATGGATCAAAAGCAAGCACAGTGTGGAAAAATTCTACAGCATATATTTCCAAGTGAAGATGTGATGGTTGAATTACTACTTCCAATACATTTGCTGAATTGAAAATTCATATGCAATGTTTTATGTGTGTGAACTATTTCACTGGAAGCCAAAATGTCAGCTACCCAAATTCATATTGATGCATTATCAATTTTGAAAATGACTTTAAGAAGCATTCTTTGCATAAATGTAGGTTGAATTTTTTTTTTAAGAAGAATGAGGATATTTAATTCACTTTGCTATTTAATGGTAACTCTAATTATTAAATATACTTGTGCATAGGCAATTTGGGTCTTTTACAAAAGAATTGTTGAAAGCAGCCAGAATCTGCAGTTTCTATGACTATGCTGGGATAGTAGTTTTTCTCTCTCAAAAATAGGTTTGCTAGCAAGTGCCCCTTCTAACCTCCCAATAATCTTACTTGCCATGTGTACAAGTCTCTTACCTGATGACAGAACAAAAGAGTAATGAAATAAAGCATACATTAGCTAGTTTAACATATTTTAAAATATTTACAGTAATAAACTTCTGATTTTTTATATTAAGTTGTACAGAGGTCAAGAAATCAGAAACATGGTCAGAACATAATGCTTTTGAAAGGTTTAACTGGAAAAAAGATCCAAATGTTCTCCTATTACACTCAAATTTTGTTTTGGAAAATCACTGCTTCAAGCATTTGTGTTATTGGGTGAACCCTCTTTGGGTTTTTTTGGTTGTTTTTGTTTTGGGGGAGTGAGTGTGTAAGGATATTTGTTGTGACAGGCTTTACAATATAAATAATACTGCTCACCTAGGTATATTAAGTAGTTTATTTATAAGGATTTTCCCCCTTTTATTCAGGTAAAGTTGAATAGGGTCCAAAAAAATACAATCAACATTCCTTAGGTCCTTGTGGAATACCTCTGATAGGTCATTTATATGTGACTGCTTCCCTATCCAAAATGGCGTTGGTTACACTTAACATAGTGATATGACATTCCATTTTTTTTAATCTAAAGAAACTGAACATTGTTCAGTGGAAATTAAACAGTTTCTTTGTTGATGTCACTGAGATGTTAAAAATTGTTGAGTAAGATCATGCATGAAAATGGAATGAATAAATACTGCCTTCCCTTGCTCTCACTCTCTGGTAATGGACTGGGGGATTTAGATGACCAGAAACCAATTTAGGAGCAGAGAGAGAAAACGAAGTCTTTCCTCCTGTATCACCTCCCCTGGTTTTGTTGACCTTGTAAGAGAGTATGCAACAATTGGCTCAGATTCCTCTTTTCAGAAATGGCTCAGGTATAGCTATAATGTTAATATCCTGTTAAATAACTGGCAATCTCAAATTAACCAGTATGAGTATGATACAGTTCATCATTTATTCAATATGCTTATACTAGCTCACTTTCAAAGTTCCTGTTCAATAGTAACTGTGGATCCTTGACGTGTTCTAAAGTCTAAAGTTCTAAAGTCTTCCTCTTTAGCTACACTAATCTCTGTGATGAAAAATAGTTTCACATGATTTATATTATGGCAACAATAATGTGAAAGTAGAATGCTTCCTTCCTAACTTCAATTTATTGGAATTAAGCTTTATTTAGAAGTGAAAATAAATGAATATGTCTACTAAAGATTGTAGATAGTTGGTTTGCCTTAACACATAAATCTGTATGAGAAAGGGAAAGAGGATCACTCAGTCACTAGGCATCTCTTCATATCTGAACCATTGGTATTAACATTCAAATTAGTAAATCAAGCTCAGTTATTTGTATTGCTTTGTATTGTATTGCTATGGTTTACCATGTGCATGATATTTTGGAATATGCTAATATAGCCCCTAAACCCAGCTAACTTCAGCCTTAAAAAGACCTTATAAAAAGACAGTTTGCTTTAGAATCAATGCTATTAATCTGCAGCCTCTGAGGGAGGGAATTTTCACAAGGAAAATTTGTCTCTCATGCTGGAATCTGGGAGATTAAGGGGAGTAGGGATATTTGCCAAGAAAACAATAAGGGACATATGGGAATACCATTTTGTTTCTTTGAGCCAGCTCAAGGGAGCCAGGAAAACAAGAGCCCAGCATTAGAAATGTAACTGGATGGTGGATCCCAAAGCCTATGCACAGCTGCCAGCCCTGCTCTGTAAAGAATCTGGAAGGAGGGAGTTTATTGACAGCACTGGAAAACAGTTCTTAAGGGCCTGGCATCTCCGGCCCATTATACCTACGGTGTTCAGCCTGGCAAAACTGGAGCTACAGATAGGACTAAATGCATTTGTGAAAAACCAGGCTTCTGGTAGGAAGGAGACAGGGCATCTGATGATAATGCTTCTATTAAATGTAATTTAAGTTGAGCCTTTTATGAAAATAAAAACAATGGATCCACTATGAAGAAGGTCTTGTTGTAAAGGGGGAAATCATCAGCATGTGGTCTTGGTAAGGCAATAATAACCCATTGAAAGCAATTTGTTTAGTTTATCAAGCAGTGGTTTTATTTGACACAAGGCCCAACAATTCAATTGGCCAAATTTTTTGAAACATGACTGATTTTTGGATCACATTGATTAAAAAACAAAATCAGATATTTTTCATCATATAAATATGGCCCCAGTATGCACAACTTCAAAAAAAACCCAGAAATTAGGGAAGAAGAATATTTGTTTTTGTTTTTAAGACACTAACTATTTTTTAAGACAGATGTTCGTAGCCTTTTTGAAGATCATAGCACAAAATAATAGTAATAATCATGGCTTGAAAAAAGATTATAATGGGCTATAAAGACTGTACCAATGAGTGCCCCATAGTAATATCTCTTTGTCTTATACTCATATTTTACTACAATAGACGTTCCTTCAATCAACAGTAGTACTAATATTTTCACTATCATTTGTAACATATAAACATCTTCAATTAGATTTAGAAAATTTCAAAAATTTGAAGATTAATTGCAATGTATATTGTATAACTATTACCAAAATGTCTAGGTTCTTTGGATAGATGTTTTTAGTTTTGACTATATTATTCTAATTGTAAATGTTCTTCCTGCATTAAACTCTAATTTTCCATGGCTATACACTAGAAGAATAGCTACCAACAAGTAAATTTGATCAATTTAGTAAAAATTAGGCAATTGAATACAAATTTTGACCAAAGAAATTAAATTATGTGGCATTAGGTACATAATAGCAGTATATATAAAGAATATCAAAGCAATTGACCAGCCTTTTCATTTTATAGCAAGTTGGGGTTGGTGGGGGTGAGCATGCACATGTGAATGAAATTTACTGCCATATAAAATTACAGAGGTGAAAAATACTAATGTTCTCCAAGTATGTATGATATGTACAATTTGAACACTAGTATCAAAAAAGCCAAAAAATGTCTTTTGCAGAGATTGAAACAAAAAAGCAAGGAACCATCTGCAATATACATAAACTAGCAGATATCAAATTTAATATCATCAAAGATAAAAACAAACATAAATTACTTGGAAGATATTTTTCATTTTACATTATTTATTTGTTCTATGTTTTAAATATTCAGGTAAAAATATAGCAGCAGAAAACCTTGGAAGTAAATGCTAAAGAGCATAATTTATTTCAGGAAGCATTCTTTCCCATCTATGTTATTTTTAAAATATCATCAGGACTTTGTTTAAAAGTGCAAAGTAGGTGTCAGGTACTGGGAAAAGCTCAGCAAGGTTTAGAGTGGGGAGTGATGTAGAGTCTGAAGAAAGATGCAGTAATTTTTAGTCAGTATAAGCTAAAGCATAAATAAGTAATGAAATCCCGACAGTCTGAAGCCAAGAGCCAGATGAAGAGGCTGGAAATAGGCAGATCCAATTACCATAAAGCAGGCAGTTAAAACTACAAAAGAGAAACTGAAATTTTAGTCTTCAGAAAGCAGACAGTAGGACTAAAATCCTAGAAAGAAATGGACTGTGGTGTGGGAACACCATAGGCCAGACAACTAACTTACAGGTCTTGGTACCTGAGCAAAAAATCTTAGTAATAGGTAGACTCACCTTTTACTTCACCCAAGGAAGTTTTTAAGTGTTTATTTATTTGAAACTTTTCAGAGTTGTAAGTCAGTCCATAATTTGGCTAACTTAAGTTTTCAGAAAGAGTTGGAGCACTGGTACAACAGGAGGCAAAGAGGTTGAAAACAAGTCAGTTTCCCACAAAGTAAATGTATAACTGCCAAGATTTATCCCTTTCTCAGATATTTAGGTAGCTATTCAGCAGTGGATGTGCAGAAAGTATTTAGTAATGTATTTGTCCTTTCCTCCATTTAAGTTGAAGAAATAAATAGATAAATCAATGTGCCCCTGTTGTCATCACTTGACTTTGTCCTTTATGAGTATGACCATAAAATTGGAAACAAGAAAGAACTTCAACACCTTTCAAATATGAATCTGTTTTGGAGATCCACACCCGACCAGGAAGAAGAAGGATGTGCAAAACCTTCAGTCTGCCAAAGTAATAATAAATAATCAAAGAAGCCCCAGAGAAGCATGTTTTCCTTTAAATAATTGAATATCTTCACAAAGAAACTTTTAAAAGAATTGAGCTACAAAGAAACAAGCTCATTTAAGCCTCCACCGTTTCTTTTTCTTTAACACAATCCCTAGAATATGATCAAATATTACAAGACAGGCAAAGAAGCAGAAAAAAAAGACTCATAATCAAGTGAAAAATAAGATAATAGAAACAGACTCACAAATGACTCAGAAGTATCAGATAAAAATCTGAAAATAATTACAAGCATGTCAAATAATCTATAGGAAAAGATGAATATAATGGTGAAGTGACAAATAATTTCAAAAGAGAACTGGAAGGTGTAAAAAAGAACTCAATGGGAATCTTAGAAGTAAATAGTACAATGTGTGAAATGAAAAATTTTTTGATGATATTAGCAGCAGGTTGAACATAACAGAGGTCAAGGACAAAGAATTTAAAGATAGGGCAAGAAAAACAAAAGTACAAAGAAGAAAATGAGACTCAAGGAAATGAACAGAGCCCTCAATGTCCAGTGGGACATACCGAAGTGATGAAATAAACATGTAACAGGACCCTCAGAAACAGAGGACATAAAAAATGGGGCAGAAAAGTGTATTTGAATAAATATTAGCGAAAAGTTCTCCAATTGTTATTAAAAACAGGAAGCCATACATTAAGCTCAATCCTTACCTCAACCAGAAAAAAAAAAAGAAAATCTACCTAATCATTAAGCTATATAAAGAATCTTAAAACGAACCAGAGAAAATTTTTCAAACAAAAGGGAAGACAAAAATAAAAAAAAAAAGACATTGAAAATATATCTTTAGAGTGTGAAACAACAGTCAGTATAGTTTTATATATCAAATGATATTAACCAAAGATTAAAGGAAAATAAAAATATTTTCTTATAAACAAAAGATGAGAGAATTTGTTGCTGGTAGAACAGTGGTGCAAGGAATGTTGAAGGAAATAGTTCAGATTGAAAGGAAATGATGCCAGATGGAAACCTGGATCGACTCAAATGAATACAGAACACTAGAAAGGTTAAATATGTGAGCAAATGTAAAAGACATTCCATAAATTATCTTTATTTTATACATATACTGTTGACCCTTGTATCCATGGGTTCTGTATCTGTGGATTTTATCAACACAGGTAAAATAGATTTGGGAAAAATAAAAAAGCAGCAATATAACGTTTAAAAGTACAAATAAAAAACACAGCATAACAACTATTTACCTGACATTTACATTATATTAAGTATTATAAATAATCTAGAGATGACAAAGTATATGGAGGATTGCATAAGTTACATGTATATATTACAACATTTTATGTAAGGGATTTGAGCTATTTAAGGGGGGTTCTAAAACCAGTCCCCGGTGAATATCAAGGGATGACTATGCACATATTCTGTCTCTCTTTCTTGCTCTCCCTGTCCCTCTCCCTTTCTTTCCTTTACTCTCTCCTTCTCTCTCTCTGTCTCTCACACACACCCACAAACACACAACACAAACACATATAAACATATACCAACATTTAAACTTGTTTAAAATTTTTCAACTTTTTAAGAAAATTAATAATAATTAAATGTGAGAATCTACATATACATAAAAGTAAATATACAATAAAGTAATACAAATTGTAGGAAGAGATAAAAAATTATACCATATTATAGATACCAATAAATGTAAAAGAATTAAAACCGTACAAAAATGTTTTCTGCCCGTAGTGGAATTAAATTACATATCAATTAAAGACAGATATCTGAAAAAATACCCAAGTAATCAGACACTAAATAATACACTTTTAAATACTCACATGTCATAAAAGAACTCAAAGAGAAAACCAGACAAGTGAAAATGAAAATATAACATAGCAAAATTTACAGAATGTAGATAAAGCTGTATTTAGAGGGAAATTTATATCAATAAATGCTGTACTGGAAAAGAAGAAAAATCTGAAATCTATGACCTCAGCTTCCACTTTGAAAACTACAAAAATAAGAGCAAATAAAACATACTGCCTGTAGAAAAAAGAGAAATAATAATGATGAAGTCAGTGAAATAGGAAACAGAAAAAAAGTCATGAATATTAACAAAAGTAAAGGCTGGTAGAAGATCGATAAAATTGATAAACCTCTAGCCAGACTGATAAGGCAAAAAAAAAAAAAAAAAAAATGTAGACACAAATTACCACTCTCAGGAATAAGAGAGCTGACATTACAGATTCCACAAATAAAGTGGTAATTACTTTGGAAAATAGTTTCTCATTTTCTTATAAAATACACATACAGTTAAGCTGTAACATTGATTTCTCTGCTAGGCATTTACCCATAGGAAATAAAAAGATATGTCCAAAAACAGATTTAGAAAAGTTTCTTTATAGTGGTTTTTTTCATCATAGCCCAAAACGAGAATGAATCAACAAATTGGTTTGTGTTCATACAATTCTACTCAGCAATAAAAGTTAACAAACTCCCAATACATGCAAGAACATGGCTGTATCACATAAACATTTTGTTAAGTGAAAGAAGCCACATAGAAAAGACCACATACTCTCTACTGCCATTTATATAAAGTTCTATAATAGGAACAAATAGATTATGATGGAAAAAACCAGATCAGTGTTTATGAATGATCTAGGTCTACTACCAGGGACAAGAAGGAACTTTCTGGGGTGATTTAAATATTTTATAAGTTGTGGTGATAGCCAGCTATAGACATTTGTCAAAAGACATTATGCCTTTGAAAATCTGTGTGTTCTATTCAATATACATTAAACCTTAATTTAAAAATAAATGATATCATAGATTTCTGAAAAATATCAATGGATTGCTAAACTGCTTATAGCTATATACAGTGAGAATGTCAAAGAAGAACTCTACCTTGAATCTTGGGTAACTGGTTGTGGTAGGTAGAATAGTTCCCCAAAGCTGTCCACATACTAATTCTCAGAATCTGTGAATGTTACCTTAAATAGCAAAAAAGACTTTGCAGATGTGATAGAGATTAAAGATATTGAGATGGGAAGAATACTCTGAATTATGCACATGAGCTCAATAAAATCTTGTGTTTCCCTTTCTTTGTTTGTTTTTTGTTATTGTTGTTTTTTAAATTCCATAACCTCTCCATTTTCTTCTCCCTGAAGTTCCTGGCAACTCCCTGTTTCTATGGGCTCAACTACTTTAGAACCCACATGTAAGTGTCTGGATTATTTCACTTGGTATATTGTCTTCCAGGACCATCCACGTTGTTGAAAATGGCAAAATTTCCTTCCTTTTCAAGGCCGAATAATATTCCATTGTGTGTATATGCTATATTTCATTTGTAAGTTCACCTGCTAATGCATATTTAGGTTTTTTCCGTATCTTGGCTATTGTGAGTAACGCTTCAATGAGCATGAGAGGGCAGGTGACACTTGAAGATCCTGATTTCAATTCCTGTGTATGAATATTCAGAAGATGGATTCTGGATCATAACAGCAGTTCTATTTTTTAATTTTTTTGTGGAAATTCCATACTGTTTTCCATAATGATAAATTTCCAGTTTACATTCCCCCATTAACAGTGTACCATGGTTCCCTTTTCTCCACATTTTTGCTAACACTTGTGTTTTGTTTTTAATTACAGCCATCTTAACAGGTATGAGGTACATCATTTTCATTTTCATTTACATTTCCCTGATAATTAGTGATGTTGAGTATCTTTTCATGTATCTGTTGACCAGATATATGCCTTCTTTTATCTGGCCAGATATATGTTTGTATGTCTTCTTTAAGAAATGTTTATTCAAGTTCTTTGCATGCCTTTTCATCAGGTTATTTTGTTTTTGTTTTTGCCATTGAGTTGAATGAATTTCTTATATATTGTGGATATTAACCTCTTATCATATATATGGTTTGTAAGTATTTTCTCCCATTACATAGGTTGCCTTTTAATTTTGTCGATTGTTTTCTTTGATATGCAGAAGCTTTTTAGTTTAACATATTCCCATTTGTCGACTTTTGATTTTGTTGCCTGTGCTTTTTGTGTTATAACCAAAAATTCATTGCCAAGACGCTGTTATGGAGAGTTTCCCTAAGTTTTCCTCAAGTAGTTTTATAGTTTAATGTCTTATGTTTAGGATTTTAATAGATTTTGAGTTAAATTTGTCTATAGTATAAAGTGAGGGTCCAATATTATATTATTCCATGTGGATATCCAGTTTTCCCGATTCATTTGTTGAAGAGATTATCCTTTCCCCATTTTGTATTCTTGATGCCCTTATCGAAGATTAGCTGACCATATTTAGGTGGATTTATTGCTGGGCTCTCTATTCTATTCCATTGGTCTATATGTTCATTTTTATGCCAGTATCATACTGTTTTGATTACTATAGCTCTGACACAGAATTTGAAATCAAGAAGTGTGATGTCTCCATCTTTGTTTTTGTTGTTGTTGTTGTTTTGTGTTTTGTTTTGTTTTGTTTTTGGTTAATATTGCTTTGGCTATTCAGGATCTTTTTTGGTACCATATGAATTTTAGGATATATTTTCTCTTTCTGTGAAAAATGTCACTGAAATTTTGATAGTGATTGAATTGAATCCATAGATTACCTTGTATATTTTAACAATGTTAATTCTTCCAGTCCATGAACATAGGGTACTGTTCCATTTATTAAAGTCTTTCAAAATTTCTCTCATCAATGTTTTATAGTTTTCAGCATGCAAATTTTTTATCTCCTTGGTTTAATTTTTGATTTTTTTGGATAGTTCATCGTTAGAATATTGAAACACTACTGATTTTTGTATGGTGATTTATATCCTATAACTTTCCTGAATTTATAGTTGTAACAGTATTTTGGTTGAGCCTTTAGGATATTCTATACATAGAACCATGTCATCTTCCAACAGAGACAATTTTACTACTTTCTTTCTGATTTGGATGCCTTCACTTCTTTTTCTTGTCTAATTTCTCTAACTAGGCTTCCAGTACAATGTTGGATAGAAATAGAAGCCTGGCATGTGAAAGCATTCTGACTACAACATCTGTCAACTCATTGATCACCAGGGTTGATTTGGCAGATCACTGGCTATGCAGAGATACCCTTCCTCTTTCACTGCTTCACGTGCTTTTCTCCTGAAGCTGAGCACTTAGTTGAAGACGATGACGTTCCTCAATAGAGGAGTACCATTCTTCGATCAAGGATATACAAGTAGTTGTACTTCCCTGCTAGAATCTCCAAACATGATCTCAAGAAGTAGTAAGATTATCTTGTTGCTGATCTTACAGAATAGATCATACACACACACACACACACACACACACACACACACACAAAGAATCAGTAATAAAACAGTGGACTTGAAAAACACTACAGATCAAATGGACATAAAAGACAGATGCAGAACATTCCATCTAGCAGCAGCAGAATACACATTCTCCTCAAGTGCACACAGAACATTCTCCAGGGCAGATTACGCATCAGGTCACAAAACAAGTCTTTACAGATTTATGAAGACTGAAATCACACTAAGTATCTTTTCTGACCACAATAGTATGAAACTAGGAATCAATAACCAGAGGAAAACTGGAAAATTCACAAATATGTGAAAATTAAGCAACATATTTCTGGGAAACCAATGGGTCAAATAAGAAAACAATCAGAAATAAAAAAATAATCTAAATGAAAATGAACACACAATATGCCAAAACAAAGGATGCAGCAAAAACAGTTCTAGGAGAGAAGTTTACGGTAATAAATGCCTACAGTACCAAAAAAGAAAGATCTCAAATAAATAACAAACCTTTACAAAGAACTAAAAAGAGAAGAGTGAGCTCAGTCCAAAGTTAGCAGAAAGAAGGAAATAATAAAGATTACAGCAGAAAGAAATGAAATAAAAACATTAATAATTAGAAAAGGTCAACAAAACAGTTGGTTTCTGACAAGATGAATGAAATGGACAATCCTTTGACTAGATGAACTAATAAAAAAGGATACCAGACTCAAATAAAATCAGAATTGAACAAGGAGACTTAACAACTTATACCACAGAAATAAAAAGAAGAGACTATGAAAAATTATATGCTAACAAATTGGATAACCTACAGACACAGATAAATTCCTAGCCCCAGATAGCCTGCTGAGGCTGAATCATGAAGAAACAGAAAATCTGAACAAACCAATAGCAAGGAGATTGAATCAAAAATTTAAAAATTCCCAACAAAGTAAAACCCAGGACCAAAAAGTTTCATTGGTATATTCTAACAAACATTTAAAGAATCAATGCTAATACTTCTCAAACCCTTTCAAAAATTAAAAAGAAGGGAGCATTTCTAACTAATTTTATAAGGCAAACATTACTCTGATACCAAAACCAGACCAGACACTGCAAAAAAAGAAAACTACAGGCCAATATCCCTGATGAACATGGATATAAAAATCAAAATACTGGCAAACCAAATTCAAAGCACATCATGATAAAGTGGGATTTATCCCTAAGTTGCAAGGTTGTTTCAACATATGCAAATCAATAAACATATGCAAATCCTTCAGTAACAGGATGAAGGATAAAATCATATGATCCTCTCAATAGATGCAGAAAAAGCATTTGACAAAATTCAGCATCTTTCATGATAAAATTTCCCAACAAATTAGGTATACAAGAAATGTATCTCCATATAATGAAGACCATCTAAAAGCACAGCTAATATCATAATAACATGCATCCTTAGAAGCATAGAACCTTTTCCAACCGTGGTCACAGAGAGACATAATGACAGAAAGGGTTAGAAAAATGACGACATGAGAAGGATTCCATACCATTTTGTTGGCTCTGAGATGTAGAGGTACAAAGAATGGGGGGAGTCCTCTAGGAACTAAGGGCAGCCTGCAGCTGACAGCTAGCAAGAAAATGGAGACCTAACTCTTAAAACCACAAGGAAAGGAATTCTGCCAACCCCTGAATAAGGAAGGAATGTAGTCCTGTTGACATCTTGATTTGGCCCATTGAGTCCTGTCAAAAGACTTCCAGGACTGAAAAGCATAAATTTGCATTGTTTTAAGCCACTAAATTTGGGGTAATTTGTTACAGCAGCAATAGAAAGTTAATAATACACTGATATATTGAATGGGGTGAAATGGAAGCTGGATTATTTTTCTCCAAGCCCTCGTCTTTCTTTAGTTTTTATCTGATGTATTCCACAGCTTTTCAGGTCACTTTTACTATAGAAATAATCTCATCTTTAGATATTAAAAAGTCCAGTTCAGCCTCATTGAAAACTTTAATGTCACATTTTATTTGAGGCTTCCCCCACTCCTCAGCTGACCCACAGGATCAGGGACCAGCAGTGGGCAAATGTGATGTGTACATCTGTGTGTGTTAGGGAGGGGAGGCTATATAATTTATAGTATATATTTTTTCCTTCTTACTCCACTTCCTTCCTGCCTACTTTCCAGATCCTACAGCTCCGGAGACTGGGAAGAAGGAAAAATCATAAAGACTTTGGATTAGCAGTGCAAGTTGGTGATCTCTCTGGGTTTTTCAAAGGCCTTCAGTCACAGCAGACATCCAACTGCTGCTCCTTATGAATGGGAACACCCTCAGGTCCACTATCAGTGACCTGTATCTGCTAAGTTCACTGAGGTGGGTCATGCACTCGCTGGCTGACCTTGCAGGCCTTCATCAGCTCTTTCACATGCCTCCAGTCTCGTTCTACTGGTGGCTTTTCCCTCGCAGGTGACCATTATTGGTGAAATCCTTTCATAATGATTAAAATTGGCTTCTGTCCACTGGCCTGCAGGGGGGAAAATCCTTGCTCCACCGAGTTTTTGCATCTGTGCAGCTGCTCACTTCTTTCTCTTGGACCTACCCACATGGGCACGTTCAGCCAGCTCTCCACTTATCTCTTCTCCAGGTGACAAGCCTGAGTATTCCTCCATCTTTATACAAGCTCTCAAACTCCTGACACATATGTCAGGCCTTCTAGTGAATGTCCCATTCCACTCTGGTAACAGTCTAAAGTGAACTTACAAATTCCTAAGCTCAACATGCATCAAGTTAAAGACTGAAAATTACTCCTCCTGTTTGTGGACATGTGTGATTTCCTTACTCTCCTTCCCCTTCTCTCGCACATTTAGTTTAAGTGGGATCAAAGCTTAGGAAGGGAACTGAGCAGGATGGTCAGAATATTTAAATTCCTTTTAAGAATCCTCCATTGGGTCAGGCGCAGCGGCTCATGCCTGTAATCCTAGCACTTTGGGAGGCTGAGGTTGGCAGATCTTTTTGAGCTCAGGAGTTCAAGACCAGCCTGGGCAACATGGCAAAACATCATCTCTTCAAAAAATACAAAAAATTAGCCAGGCGTGGTGGTGGGCGCCTGTGGTCCCAGCTACTCAGGAGGCTGAGGCTGGAGAATCACTCGAGCCTGGGAAGCAGAGGTTGCAGTGAGCAGAGATTATGCCACTGCACCCCAGCCTGGGTGACAGAGTGAGACCACGTCTCAATAAAAAAGAAAAGAAAAGAATCTTCCATCAATCACATCTATGTTCTCTAGTCTTTTGTAATATGAATTGGATTAGGTAAGATAATTGCAGTCTTATTTGGCTGTTTTAAGGTATATAGTATACATGGTAAATATCCATTGTCTGCAGTTTAGGACTTGGTCATTATTGGAGTCAACACAAGTATTTCAATGCATACCTTATTTGTTGAGTCATTTTAGGGTAGACAGCAATATAACATTTTAAGAAAGGCCAAATGTATGGCAAAATGTATATGAAATGCAATACGGTTTTCCTTCTTCACAATCAGCACTTACCACCATCGCTATCCTTATGCCCTAACTATTAGAAATAGAACCTTCATTTTTAATATTATTTAAATATGCATACATGTGTGTATGCACCACAGAGTGTTTGTGTGTATGTGTGAGTGTGGACATGCACATGCATCCCATCATGTAGCTCTTGACTCTCTCTCTCACCTCATCTCCTGCAGATCACTCACTTTCAGACACTCAGGTCTTGAAGTTTCTTAAACATGTCAAGACCCGCTTATTTGCCCCACCCTATGAGAGAGCTTCTGTATTTGCTTTTCTTCCTGTGTGGAATATTCTTTCCCCACATATCTACATAATTCTTCCTTTACTTCACTCAGCACAAATCTCTCCTTATCAGTAAAGCCTTTCTGATAAGCTAACAGAGCTAGCCTTCTTGCTCAGTCTTCCTCTAGCTCTCTTTCATCCTTTACTTTTATCCATAACACATTTTCACATGAACTTGTATCATATTCTATTTGTTTATCTCTTTATCGTTGTTCTTCATTAGGAACTCTAATTTCCCTATCCAGATCACCATAGTATTTTCAGTATTTATAGTAGTTTCTGGCATATGATAGGTACTTGAATCATTTTTTAAAAATAAATTAATCATTATTATTGAAATCAGCAAGATTGCTTGCAGTCTATTGCGAGGGATGTATCACAAAATATCATTAACTGGCTGCATTAAATTTTGATTTTCCTAATATGTAGATATTTTCAACAACTTGACCCAGTAAAATCCACTAAAAATACATGGTAAACAAGATAAAGTATAACAAAGCCAAAAAGAAGACATTAAAAGAAATCCAAGATTAAAAAAAAAGAAAATCTACAAGAAATGATCATCAGACTATCAGCTGATTTTTCCTCATCAAAATTGGAAGCCAGAAAAGCATAGAGGATATTTAAAGTGCTGAGAGAAACTGTCAACTTTGAACTGTGTACTTAGCAAAACTGTCTTTCAAGAATGAGGGTAAAGGACATCATAGATAAATAAAAACTGAGAAACCATCAGTAAGGAAAATCCTTAAAAATGTCCTGGAAGAAAGAAAACAATCCCAGAACAGAGGTTTCAGATACAATGATAAATGGTGATAAGAAAAATGGTAAATAGTGAGTAAGTGTAGAGAAACACTGATGGTTAAAACAGTACAATAATGCCTCATCAGTGATATTATTCTTTTACAAATACAACTAAAGTCCTAAGCATGTAAGTTAGGACATGAGTATTGCTTTAAAATATAAAGAAAACATAAAGTTCTTGTATTGCTGGTGGGAAAAAACAGATAGTGAAGTTTAGGATGTGTTATAAACAGGTTAAATTTTCAAAGGTAATTACTGAAATAATAGAAAAAAGGGTGCATTTTCTGAAAAAAGAGAAAAAATATACTAATATCTCTATACATATAGAGAAAAAATAAACTAATTCAATTAAAAATAAAGCAAGGGGTGGGTGAAAGTAAGGAGACAAACCAATAATGGAACAAAAAGAAAAAACAAAATAAGATGATAGAGATACGTTTCAGTATATTATAAATCATAATACATATAAGTGAATTGAACTCCCCAATTAAAATACACAGTCATATTAGAAAACAAATCCAGACATGCTATTTATAAGAGATAGACCTAGTATGTAATAAAGAGAAAGTTTGAAAGTAAACGAATCATAAATGATAAACCAGGAAAATACTAGAAAAGAAAAACAAGCTGTTTTTGCTATATTAATATCATAAATATAATTGAGGATAAAAATATTTACTTAAGATAATTATTAAATATGAATAAAGGATTTATAAGCATATAATAGTCTTAATTTTACTGTACCTAATAGCAGAGTTTTTAAATATCTAAAGCAAAAATTAACAGTTTCATAAAGATAAATAAAAAATCTATCATGATATTTGGAAACTTTAACACCACATTTTTAAATAGCCATTATAGAATCCTGCAAACATCTTTCAGCCAAATATGGACTATTTTAACAAAATAATTCATAAGCTTGTGCTAACTGACATATAAGACATTACACTCAATAATATGTGGATACACATTCTATTTAAGCACACAAAGAACATTTTAAAAATAGTAAGAACACTAGTCAATAAAGCGGATCTCATAAACTTCCAAGAACATGATACAAACCAAATTTTATGAATATCTTACATTCAAACTGAGTCAATAACGAAAATTGTGACTAAAACCAATCACACTTTTGGAAATTTAAAAATACACTTTTAATACACTAATGGCTCAAAAAAGGAGATAATGAAAATAAGACATTTTAAAAACCACACTCATGAGAACTCTTTGTAGAAAACAGTATGTAATTCAAATAATACTTAAAGAAAAATTTATAGTTCTAATAAATAGAAAAGACTACAGGTTGGAAAATAATGAGCTAAATAATTTAATAAATTAGTAAAATAAATATATGACCCCCTCCCAAATAAAACAAATAATAAAAATAGAAGAAATTCATAAAATATATGACATCTACAAAGGCCAAAGTTTGCTCTACAGGAATTAGAAAATTGTCAAACTTCTGTCAGAATTGATAAAGAAAAAGAGGAAAAATAAACAGTATGATAATGAAAAGGATATATTGCTAAAGCTCCTGCAAACATTAAAGTGTTAAAAGAGGATATAATGAACAGATTCATATGAGTAATTTTGAAAATTTAGCTCCAATATGGAAATGTCAAGAAAAAACACATTGCCCCTAAATTGACTCAAAAAGAAATACAAATTCCAAATAGTTTCATAATAATGAAATAATTTGAATCAGTAGTTACAAATCTTTCTAAATAACAAGGCTCTATGACTTTAGAGGAAAGTTTTACGAAACATTGAAGAAACAAATTTCCCAATTTTACCAAACTATTACTCTAAAGTAGAGAAATATAGAGACAGTCTCAAACTCACTTTATGAAGCCCTGATGCTCTAGATTGATGGGTCTTTATAAGAATTAAAGACCAATTTCAGTAATGAACATATATGCAAAAATTCCAAACAAAATATTACTAGCAAACTAAATGTGGAAATGTATAACAATGATAATAAATCATAACCAAGGTAGATTTATCTCAAGAATACAAAATTTTTAATATTTAATTAACTCATCACATTAATAAATTAAATACAATTCATTTGATAATACCAATAGCCACATATAAAACATTTCGTACAATGCAAAATCCTTTCACAGGAGAAAGAAAATTCTTAGAAAAGTAGCAATGAAAGGTAATTTCTTCTACAAAATGTAAAATATTTACAATAGCCTGTAGTAAAAATAATATTTAACGTGAAACAGATAATCTAGAAAGACACAAGAATACTCACCATGATCAATTATCTTCAGCATTATACCAGAGATTTTAGCACATGTAATAAGGAAATACAAAATTTAAAATGGTATAATTATTGGAAAAAAAGAAATAAAGCTATCATTATTTGCAGATTTATATTAGAAAGAAATCCCAAATGACTTATAGATAAATTATTACTAGTTTTGCAATAATACTGATGTACACTTAGCAAAAAATAAACAGCCCCTTTGTACATCAGTTCAGAGAAAGTAATTCTAATAAGATGCCACTAAAATTCTTTTCAAAAGCATGAATTACCTACATATATATATTTTTTCTCTTTGGAGAAATTATTATTATTATTATTATTTTGAAACAAGGCCTCACTGTGTCTTCCAGGCTGGAATGAGATGGCACAATCTTGGCTCACTGCAGCTTTGACTTCCCGGGCTCAAGCAGTCCTTCCATCTCAGCATCCTGAGTAGCTGGGACAACAGGTACATGCCACCCCACCTGGCTAATTTTTGTATCTTTTGTAGAGACAGCATTTTGCCATATTGCCCAGGCAGGTCTCAAACTCCTGAGCTCAAGTAATCCACCCACTTCAGCCTCCTTAAGTGCTGGGATTATAGGCACACACCACCATGCCTTGCCCAAGAAGAAATTATAAAACTTGATTAAGAAACTTCAAAGAAAGTATAAATAAATGTAAACATATGCTCAGAAACAAATAGACTCAATCATCTAAAAATGTCAATTCTCGTCAAACTCATCTGTAGACTCAATGCAAAAAAACTGTCACGGAATGTTTCATGCAAAATGGCAAGGTAAGTTTAAACTATACATTTAAGAACAAAGAAAATATCAAGATCTAGTGAGGAAGAATAAGAAAGTGGAAAAATGTATCCTATCAGATAGTCAAGACCTCTTATAAAGTTGAAGTAATGAGTAGTATGTGGTACTGATTCTGAGATAGATGAATGGACTAATGAGGTAAAACAGAGATTGCAGAAACAGGCCCAACTTCATAGGGACACTGGGTATGTGACAACATACCATTACAGATCAGTGGACAAATGATGGTGCTTTAATAAAATGGTGCTGAGAAAACTGATTATCCATATTAAGAAGAATAAAAAAGGTACAGGATGCAGAAGATAACTTGTATCCATACCTCATAGAATATATAAAAGTGTAATGATTCAAAGACTTAATTGTAAAAATTATACCTTGGAAAAGAAGAAGACTTGAGAATATTTTTTAACTTCATGGTTAGAAAGTGGACATGAAGTCTCAAAACAGAATAGTCATGAAAGAAAATTAAGGAATTGTTCTCGTGGAATAAATAATTTTAAAAAATGAAAACATAAGCCACAACCTGAAAGAAAATATTTTCTACACCTAAACATGACAGAGTATCCAGAACATATTTTAAAATTTCAAAAAATAATTAAGAAATGAACAATTCAATATAAAATTAGGCAATGATATAAATGCATTTTATATTAGAGGACACCTGAATGAAAAAGAATGCTAAATTTCATCAACATCCTGGAAAATACAAATGAATACCATTTATAAATGGCATTTTACACCCAGAAAATTGGAAAACATTGAAAAATTTGAAAATGCCAAATATAGACAAGAATTGAGTGTTTCAAACTCATATGCTGCTGGTGGGGGTTGAAATTGATACAATAACTTCAGTATTTGTTCTCTATATGTTGTCTTTTTTGTTTCTCTATTTATCTATCACTGTCTTTTTTAGAGTTGGATATTCTATAGTGTACTATTTAAATTTATTTGTCATTTATTTTCATATATTTTTGAGGGCTTTTTAACTAGTTTCTCTGTGGATTGCAATTAACACCTTAACTTTCAACAAGCTAGTTTAGATGCCATTCTAATTTCAAAAGTATCCAAAAACTCTGTATTTTTGTTATATAGCTCCATTTCCAATGCCCTCCTTTGTGCTGTTATTGCCATACAAATTACATCTTTATACTCTGTGGGCATATTAATACAGATTTATAAATAAGTATGGCTTGTGAGTTTGCCTTTTAAAGCAGAGGAGTTACAAATAAAAAACACATTTATATCATGATTTGAATTTACCTATGTACTTACTTTCACTGTTGTATTTTATCTCTTTATGTGAATTCAAGTTACTGTCTTATATCTTTTAATTTCAACCTAGGGACTCCTTTTGGCGTTTCTTATAAGGAAATGAATTTTCTGGAATTCATTGCTAGGCTTGCCAGTAATCAATTGTCTTGGTTTTTGCATGTTTGGAAATGTATTAAATTCACCATAATTTTTGAAGGACAGATTTGCTGGACATAGAATACTTGATTGACAGTCTTTTTCTTTCAGCACTTTGATGATGTCATCCCATTGCCTTCTGGCCTACGTGGTTTATGATGAGACATAAGTTGTTGATCTTATTGAGGATTTTTGGAGGTGATAAGTTGCTTCTCTTTTGCTGTTTTGAAGATTTTCTATTCATCATTGGATTTCAATGGTTTCATTATGGTGTGTCTAGGTATGGATCTCTGAGTTTATCCTAGTTGGAGCACACTGAGCTTCATGAATATGTAGATTAATGTTTTTATTGAATTTTGGAAAATTTCAGCTGTAATTTCTTCAAAAATTCTTTCTTCCCCTTTCTCTTTTCTTCTCTGAAACTTGTTATGCATATGTTGGTACATTTGATCATGTCCTACAGGCCTTTGAAACTCTGTTCATTTTCTTCATTCTCTTTTCTTCCTAGTCTTCAGACTAGATATCTTCAGGTTTGCTGACATATTCATCGGCCTGCTCACATTTCTATCTACTAAGCCCCTCTAGTAAATTTTTCATTTAAGTTATTGTATTTTTCAAATCCAGAATTTTCTTTGGTTCTTTTATTTTAACAATGTCTGTGTCTTTATTAGTATTCTGTTTATAGAGTCATACATCCTTATACAATCTTTAGACATGGTTTAACTTACTTCTTTAAATTATTAAAAATATCTAGCTTAAAGTTTTGGTCTAGTAAGTCTGACAACTGACCTTACTCAGGGACAGTTATTATTGACTGATTTGTTTTTCCTCTGTTTGGGGCATACTTTCTTGTTTCTTTGCTTGTCTCAAACATTTTTATGGAAAACTGGACATGTTAAACAAAACGGTATGGCAAAACTAGAAATCATATTCTCACCTCTTTCCAGGATTTGTTTTTGTTCCTTTTTGTTATTGTCATTTTCTTAGTGAATTTTCTGAAATAGTTGTGTAAGATCTGTGTTCTATGTTTTATATGCTACTGAATTATTTGCATTGTTAGCTTACTAGTCAGTAAATGATTGGATAAATATATATTTTTTAATGCTTAAAACCAGCAGTCCCCCAGCCTTTGCCAAGGGGCTGTGTGTGTGTGTGTGTGTGTGTGTGTGTGTGTGTGTGTGTGTTAGCGCACATTTTAAATATTTAGCCAGGCAGCTGACAACTCTACCTGGACCTTCACTTCTTGTTTGAACAGAGCCTCAAAGTCAGCTTTAGATAAGAGCTTAGGGCCTTTTCAGGTCTGTCCTGAGTCGGAACACAAACCTGAGTATGCACATAGCCCTATCATACATGTGGTTTTCTAGATTCTTAGGAATCTGATGTGGCTTTTCATAGTCCTTATGCACATTTTATTTCTCAGTTTTTTCTTTGATGCTTTTGGCTAACCTATTGTTTGCCCCATTGTTATCCACCACCTCAAGCAGCCATAAAGTTAAGTGATCACCATTAATTTTTCACAACAAATACTTCTAAGAAAAAGGCTTTTCACACTGTATGAAAACCTCATGAGGGCAAATACAGCCTTGCAAGTAAGTTATGCAGGGAAGCACTGGACAGGTTAAATAATAATAATTCTCTAGGATTGAGGCTTTGAAGGAGCTCCAATTCCATTATCCACTCCCCTATCTCCCCATCAGAGGTTGCCAAGTTACTAGTTTATGCTAAGAATGCAGGCTATTATTTGGTAAGGTTACCATGGACCTAGAAAGGGGAAGATGGAAATATGATGAGTTAAAACACCACAAATCTCTCTGTTCTCACCAAGATTCGGCTGGTTTTCTTTTTTTTTTTTTTAAACATGTTTCCTGAGTTGTTGGAAGACTGGTTAATTTTCAGAGTTTCTAAACATTTCATCCTGACACATTTTACCTGTTTTATCTTTGTTTTATGGAGAAAAGAATTTTTGAACGCTTAGACTGACATTTTTCTGATGTCATTGTGGTAAAATGACTTTGTAATTCCACTTGGCATTACCTACTGAAATTTATTGCGAGAGTAGCCTAGGAGCTGACTGTTTTACTCTTTGTAATACTGTAGTGAAAGAGCAGCCATGTTCAAGGGTGTTCATATAGCATTATTCAAAAGAGCAAAAACCTGGGAACAACTACAATGTCCTGCAGAAGAATAAATAAATAAATTATGATGCAAAGGGAATATTTTATAGCAATGAAAATGAATTAATCATATATATATATCTCCACTTGGGTAAATCCTCATAATATACTTTTTAGGGGAAACATGCTGAAGAAGATTATATTCAATAAGGTTCCAT
Organism: Papio anubis; assembly: GCF_008728515.1. Classification (NCBI taxonomy): domain Eukaryota; kingdom Metazoa; phylum Chordata; class Mammalia; order Primates; family Cercopithecidae; genus Papio; species Papio anubis. Next base: position 88,925,444 of record NC_044979.1, on the reverse strand, counting down.
TTTTATGAAGTAAAAAACATGTTTAAAGCTATTACCAAGACAAAAGGAAATTTTTTTTTTTTTTTTTTTACAGAGTCTTACTCTGTCGCCTAGGCTGGAGTGCAGCGGTGCAATCTCGGCTTACTGTAACCTCTGCCTCCTGGGTTCAAGCAATTCTCACGTCTCAGCCTCCCACGTAGCTGGGATTACAGGCACCTGCCACCACACCTGTCTAAATATTTGTATTTTTAGTGGGCACGGGGTTTTGCCATGTTGGCCAGGCTGGTCTTGAACTCCCATTTTTAGTGGGCACGGGGTTTTGCTATGTTGGCCAGGCTGCTCTTGAACTCCAGACCTCAAGTGATCCACCTGCTTCGGCCTCCCAAAGTGCTGGGATTACAGGCATGAACCACTGTGCTGGGCCATAATTTTAAAAAATATAATAGATTAATGACTATCTGGTTTTAAAATATAGGGATGAGATAAGCACTGAGAGAATTTTAATATTGTGAACAAAGTTCAATTCTTAAATTGGATGAGGAGTTCGTGGGTATTTATTTTATTCTAATGTTTTGTTAGGTAAGAATGCAACTTTTTGTCTTTTTGTATGTCTCAAATGTTTTATAATAACAAAAAAGATAAAATTTTGACTACTTAAAATAGTTTTAGCCCCTTTTTAAAATGTGTATTTGTGCTGTCTGTAAAAGAATGTCCTGATACAGTGGCTGAAAGAAAATAGAGGATTATTAGATTTACATATTTTATTATTTATTAATCTATCTACAGGATCTTGAAAGGTTACTTAATGTCTTTGAGCCAGTATCCTATACTTACTTCAAGGGTACATTGTGAGAATAATAGTAAATTACATGTAAACTGGCTGCCTATAGAAGGCACTCAGTGAGTAGCAGTTATTATTAGCAACATGACATCGTAATACACACTCAAACTCATATTCATTCAGTATACACTCAAATTCATCCATCACTCAGATAATCAGGTGTTTAGGATATTTTTGTTTTTGTTTGTTTTGATAAATATGTCCAGAAGCTAAAAGCAATTTTGACTATTTTTATGAAGACATGGTAGCATTGTCAAAAGAACATCAAAGTGAATCTTTATATTAAATTTTGGTAAGTATCAATCCTTTTCTATTTACGATTTAAAAATGTTCACCTTTTAGAGTTATTTCTATGTCTTTGACATACTTTCTAAAATGTCCTGTAAAACAATAAAACCATTTTTAGATAATTATTCTTCCAATTATGATTTCCAATATACCAAACATTACAACAATTTCAGAATATTTTTGTTCCTTTGTAATAGAATCTGAGAAATAGCCAATTTGAGTATCTGTAAATTTGAGGAATTCTTTCTTATGTATTTTAAAAAATGTATTGTTTAAAAACTTGGAAAGCCTGAAAGTCCCCATGATTTTCACGGAACTCCGCTGAGTATGTCTACGCTGTGCCAAAAAATATACCAATTTGCTGATACAGTTTGCTGCCCATGTTCTATTTAAGCATTAACATGAAACCCACCCCCTGTGCCTGGTTCATTCTTCTAATTCCTTCAGCTCATCAATATCCCCCAGGGGAAGAAAGGAAAGGACCTATCAAAAGTTTGGAGGTTAGCCATGGTCAAGTTCAGCATCAAACAAAATTTCCAAGTCATACAATTTTTTCTCAGGCATTTTCTTTTTTTGTGCACATTTCTTATCTTTTAGGTCCTCATCTTCTTTGAAATCAGAGACCTCCTCTAACTAGCTCTCATCTCTCATTTCCACACTATATCCAGGCCCATCGTATTTGAAATAAAGCTCTTAATTTTATTCTACTTTCCAAGAAAAAATAGTGCAATCTCATACAATGTGGTATTGTAACATGCCAATGTTATTTAATTAAATGTTGATTTACTGGGAGAATGGGATAAAATATGTGAGAACTGAATGTAGATGCAGAAAAATGAATAACAAAATGCTCAAGTCTTTTCTTTTCACATTTCTTATTACTTACCAGTGTCCTTGAATAAGCGTCCCTATTTTCTTCCAGGTTCTGAATGAATTGAATCCACCCACCATGAGTAATAATACTCCTAGCCTGCAGATATATCAGCCCCATCATATTGGAGTCTGGGACAAGTAGGCACTGGGTAGTTTTTGTGGTTGTTGAATAGGGGTCCATAAACATGGCTCTCTACCTCAGTTACACATGTTCTTTACTATGGCTCCAAATCATTTGTGAGTTCTACTTTTCCCCCATGGCATCTCTGTGGGCCTACCCGAATTATTAGCAACCCAGGGCTTCAGTCTTTTGACCTGTCAGCATAGAACCAGTGCCTCTGTTATGATTCTGCCTATCTTGGACTTTTACTTTGGACTTGGCAATCAGAAAGAATTAACCCAGCTGTACAATCTGGAATGTTCATCAAAGCAAATTGAAATTTCAGAATATCTACTGTTTGGGATGCCATAGTATGTATAATTGAGATTCATATCCACTTTTCATTTGCAAATAGCTCAAAATGCCAGTGCTATGGGTGACCTTTAGTGTTATCAATCCCACCTAGATGATTGTGCAGAACAAGAAATTGAGCCCCAGAAAAGTTACAGATTTGCCACAAATGACACACTATTTAAGTGGCGGAACCTGGACTAAGATTTCTTGATTCTTAGGCTGGCTCCTCTTTTTTTTTTTTTTTTAATTGTTGTCTTTTCTTTTTAAACCATGCTTGCTGATTCCTTAACCAGAGGAAGAGAAGACATTTGTACAAATCCTTGTTCTTAATATAAACACCTGATGTTACTACAGCTGGTGGTCAGCATGCCCATACTATGTGTTGTTGTCACATTGTTTGTAACTGGCTATTTTAAATGGATAACTTCTAAACATGGAATTATGTTTTTATTCAACTATCTTCATGCATATATTTGGCAATTCTGCACACAGTGAAGCTAATAATGATGCTTCTGATGACTGAAACATGCGGGTATTCTACTTGAGAAGGTTTCTGAATTATTGCTTAAACTTACACAAACTTAAAACAATTAGAAATTGTGAATGCTAACATAATTATCTTTGTTATCAAAGAGCTGTGCCAGCATAATCTTTAAAATTATAATATTGTGGCCTGGCTGATTTCTGCTATTTGGATTCTTTTTAAAATAAGATGTTTAAATTTTCTTTTAAAGTGTCAATTTATTGCAGTAGTGCAAGTACAACACAAGCACTCAGATAGGAAGAATTTTTCTTCAAGTTCTACTGGGAGACAGCCAAAACCTCTCCACAGGCTGATTCCTCTCCTCTTTTTATTTGCTCATTTTCAAAGGTAAAGACTGAAGAGTAAGCACCACATTAATGACCCCATATATCCCCTGAGATGAGCAATGTCCTGATGCTACTTATGTCAAATATATACAGGCACATCTACTTTTTAAATAGAGCCCACCCTATCAAAATTATATTTCCAAAGGCTCTGACTCTTTAAAGAGTTAGAGCAAAGACTTCTTGGACAAATGCTACCTTGTGAAGTGCACATTCCTACTCTACATTTTTAATCGCAACTAGAAGAGTCCCATGTAATTGAATAAAACTTCATTAGACATAAAGAAAAGTAATCCTAATTACATTTTATCTTGGATTAACAAAACTCACAGTGCATATGTTTTTGGTCGTAATATATTTCCCTAAGCCCCACAATTGCTAAAAATACTGAATCAATCACCACCCAGATTGCGTCATGAAGTGTGTGAACTAGTGCATTAAAAGACCGTGTTAGCACCAACAAAGTTTATTGGGGTAACTGTATTCAAGACGCACATGGCATACCTTTAAATAGTACTGTTAAAATACCAAATAAAATGTCAACGTCTGTCAGGTCTCTGGCTTTTATAAATTGTTTAGACTGGGAAACGCTGGGGTTTTGACATTGTTCTTTTCATATGATGTAGAAAAGAAGAGACCATAAAAAGAAAAGAACAATAAAGCATAGCTCATTTTTTAAGTTCTTTCATGGAAAAACACACTCTGGATCATTACCCTTCTAATCAACAATTTCCTTCTTCCTCCCAATCCTTCCCGTCTGGTATTTACCTTTCTCTGCCTCCCTCTCTCTGGGTGGTATTCTGAGCTTATACACACTACTCAGTAATCATATTTTTAAAATCACTTCAAAAGAGAATCCCAGGATGGCATGACAGATATGTATATACGAAGGGTATTTTTAACCCGAACCATAGCTTTACTTATGATCTCTATGCTCTTAAATGCACACCGGTGGGCCCTGACTGCAGCATTCTCAGAAAGAAGGAGGCCCTGTGAGCAGGATGAGCTACTCCCTGCCTGCAGACGAGTTATTATCACACCTTGCTGGCCATCTCTGCCCTCTTCCTTCTGCCCTTCCTTTTATTACCACACCACACTCCCCACAATTCCCATACAACAACATCTCTGTTTCAGCTTCTCCTCTGGATTTCCCACACTTAATGCAACCCAGACCTCACCTTCAGCTCTCCTGAGGCCACTTTGGAAGCCAGCTCGATGACACAGCCAACAGCCATGCGTGCAGCACCGGACGAGTGCAGCTCATTCCAAATGGTGTCACTGTCCACCTGAGCAAACAGTCAGCAGAGTCCGAAGACAGAAGAAGAAAGCGAAAGAGAAGGAAGAGATGAAAGGGGGAAAGAGGGGAAGAGGTCGCGGGGGAAGAGGGACAGAGAGAGAAAGCAAATCTGTGAGGAAGGGCTGGCAGGGTAACAGCGTATGTACAATAACATTTGTCTTCCGTCTTGGCCAGCTGAAAAGGCCTTCTGGACACGGCTTTGCTTATACTTTTTCTCTACACTGACTTCTCCAATGGAAACACATTCCTGCCATGCCTCACTGCCATTCCCTGTTTAGATTTCTCATTACAAACAGCATTACATAGGCCGGATCTGGCTTAGTTACAGGCCTGCTAGAAACCAGGCCCCAGTAGTAGATAGAGTAAAAACGAAGAGCACTTAGTTATACATAAAAATCGAATTTGCAAGTGCTAGAGGGGGAAAATTCAAATGCCCTTCTGACTGCAGGTTTACAGGGAGCCAAAGACAATTATTAGGCAGGTAGCAGCAGCAGTCAGGGAGTAGAAAGTAGCAACCGCAAGTCAGGTTCTCCAACTAAATGGAAGGAGTGTGTGGTCCTCACACTTAAAACGTTAATAGCAAATTGCAAGGAAAAATTTGATGTTCAAAGATTTCTAACTTTCAGTACAATTTGTCAGCTTGTTTCAGTTCAAACTGGTATTGTTAAAAGTGGATAGGCTAGTAAAATACATGGCTGCTTATCTACTAGAGAACATTATTATCAGAACAAAGCATGTACCAATATTCTGGATTTCCCTTTATAAAATGCATTTACTCTTTTTCATGCATGCAATGAAAACACGTAATAATGTATACATGAAAAGAACAATAGTGATTTATAATGATCACATATGTGATATTTTTTAACATATAAAATAATTCATAACATAAAAAAAAACAGCATCCGATGGGAGAAGTCTCTAATTTTAGGACACATAAGTTACTTGAAACACCAGGAAATAGAATACAAAGTTTGTGATGTAAATAGCAAGACTTCCCAAATGGATCAAAGGGGAGAAATTCTGCATAAAACAAAGCTTTTTTTTTTTTTTTTTTTTTTAAATAATAGAGAATTAAATGCAAGAGGCCTATTCACATGGAACAAATACAATAAATAATAACAACACATATTCACGGTGTACTAAGCAGTTTTCTAAGAATTTTCACATGCCTTTTTCTCATGAGGTTCTTACAGACTTAAATACTATCAAGAACAATGAATACATAAAAATAAATAAGAACAGTAAATAAGTGCATACATAAAAAAAGAAAATTAAGATCCTATAAATAGCAGTATAGTAGTGAAGTTTCTGGAATCAAACTGGTGGGGTAAAATCATGGCTTCATCATTAAAACCTGAGTGATGTTGGGGAATTAATTAATTAATGGCTCTCTGCCTTGGTTCCTTTATCTGTGAAAATACCAACTTTTTAAAGTACCATCTGCATACGATTGTAGTGAGGATTAAATGAGTAAGTGGTAAGCAAAAGCTAGCTACCACCATTTCAGCTACTGTTATACCTGTTTCGTAAAGCCTGGCACATAGTAGAGGCCTACATGTTGACTGAATGGGTACACTGTGGCTTAGAGAGGCTACTCTGAAGACCACAGGACCCTCACGCAGAACTCTGACCCTGTCAGCACATGCCTTTCCATCACCCTCCTCAAGAAACCCATGCTTTCTAGGAGGCAGCATCCCCTATCATAGTCAATACCATCATGGTCTACACTATCAGCTAAAGAGTGAAGGAATCATTCAAATGGACGCTGAGACCTAATCATTTGCCCTCTAAATTGAAAGTTTTATTATTTTACTGAACCAATATAAATAAGTAGTTGTTTAAGCTTTGTGTAGATATATTCTTAAGGAAGATGACTGCACAAATTGAAAAATAAAAATCATTATTTACCATGTATTATATAGGTTTTAGTCAGCTTTCCCGCCATTACAGAACTACTAGTACCAAAGAAAAGCCTGCATTAATCAGAATTTAAATTACTGGGGAAGCAAGCAAAAAAATAAAATAAATACATTCCAAAAGACTTATTCAGTGACTCAAGAACCATGTAAAATTCCTAACCCCTTTTTACTCAACTTTGGAGTACATCATAAGCTTTGTTTCTTTCTTCATTTCTTAAAGCAGTAGCAAATTTCCTTCCAAAAAATTATAAATACTGAACTTGATTAGAAAAACATTCAAGCAGCAGAGAGCACTGTCTCTTTGACCATACTAAAGGGCATTAGGTAGCCACAAATACCTTTGATATCCATATGCCTGTCCATACCTTTCTATCTGCCTAAGATGTTTGTGACTTTAATTTTGGTGTCCAAACTTCTACTAATAATGGTCATTTCGTTTTAATTCAGTTAACATTCGTTGAGTACCTACTGTGAGTTGCAGGTGGGGGTTACTTTTATAATAAAGCTACGTTCACTGATCATAAAGTATGTTGAGCACATAGGTGGATGATGGATATTTTGACTCATAACCAATGTTTAGGCTTATCCCTAAAGAAGCTCTCTTTAGGAATCTATGGGATTTACCATCCATTAATTTACTTATATTGAAACAAAAACAATATTTATCTCAATACCACTTCAACTGATGTTTTGCTTACATTTAGTTTATAACTAAATGGTAATGGTCAAGTTTTGTGGTTATAATATGTTCAAAAATGGGTAATTGTACTTAATTCTGAATTTACAAACAGGTTTGTTTTTGTCGGTTCAGGCTGCCATAACAAAATACCATGGGCTGGGTAGCTTAAACAAAAGAAATTTTATTTCTCACAATTCAGGAGGCTTTGAAGTTCAAGATCAAGGTGCCAACCCATTTGGTGACTGGTGAGGACTCTCCTCTTGGCTTGCAGATGGCCACGTGTCTGCTACATCCTCACATGGCCTTTCCTTGTACTAAAGTTCCCTCCATTTAAGGATATCAATCCTATTGGATTAGCACACACCACCCTTATGACTTAATTTAATCAATTTAATCTTAATTACTTTCTAAAGGTAGTCAAATATAATTAGATTAGTGATTTGAGCTTCAGTACATAAATGTTGAGGGCACACTCTTCAGCTCATAGTAAGATTAAATCACAAAAGCTTGTTCATAAGTCAAATTACAAGCATACTTTCTTAAGGCATGATGTTCCAAATGGGGTTCAGGGCCAAATTAGCTGCCAAAAGCTAACCACAGTATTTTCCATGTTACAGTTTCATTAAAACTTCAGTGATAAAACAGGATGCATAACTTACGAATTCTGCTATAATCTGTGTAACTAGAAGAACGTCCATATCAACTTTCCAACATTCCCAATGGCAAAAAGTATTTTTCCTCCCTCTACGTCCCTCTCATTGGTTGGCAATCTTTCCAACCAATTTCCCTATATTAGTGATAGCATCAGGAGGGCCACTTCCTTAAGAGAGCTCTGATTTTAACAGCTGAAGAACATCTTGACAGTAGGAAAAAACTCTGGGTAAGAGAAGACAGTTGAGTTCATAGACTGATAGTGGTTCCTGGCATAGAATAAGATATTTTGGAACTGGAGGGGAAGAAAAAAGGGAAAGAAGGATTTTCTTGGAATGGATATAGATATGCAGGATTAAGAGGCTGAAATGGCAATGCAATAATGATGAAAGTAGACACCAGAAGGGTTTGGAACTCTAAGAAGACAGGTACCCTCACATTTGGAAGTTGAAGGACAGTGGCATAGAGTTGGCTCTGGAAATGGAAAAATAATGCAAGACATAATAGATGAGGCTGGAAAAGAAAGGAATGACAGTGGAGCAGGGAGCCACCTTGAGCACAGTGGCCCACTACTAAGGGCTTGCTAAAGTTGAGAAGCCATGCAAGGCACTTGGACACAGGAAGGGGAGCATCACACACTGGGTCCTATTGTGGGGAGGGAGGGGGGAGGGATAGTATTAGGAGATATACCTAATGTAAATGATGAGTTAATGGGTGCAGCACACCAACATGGCACATGTATACATATGTAACAAACTTGCACGTTGTGCACATGTACCCTAGAACTTAAATTATAATAAAAAAAATAGAACTGCTATATTCTGAAAAAATATGCTTTGCCATTTTTCTTTCCATGCACATAAATTCCCCTTTGTCTCTCCAACAACTTATACTTTTTCACAGTGAGAGAGAGATAGGGAGAAAGAGAGAGAGAGAGACTTTCTGTGTGTGTGTGTGTGTGTGTGTGTGTGCACGCATTAAGGAGTAATAGTACATGAGCTGAAAGGGAGATTACGATGGATATAGAAGAAAGGTAAAGAAAATGATGATCAAAATAGAATTTTGCTTCAATATACATAAAAATACAGATTTTGTGGTGAGGATGATATTTTCCCAAATTCCTTTTCACATCAAGAACTGAACCTGGCTGTCTTGGATCATGGTTCTGTGTTAGTGACAGTATCAAAAGAATATGATTATTTCTTCTCTGAATGATTCAGAGTAGAGACCCCTTCTACCTGTGACAACCAGGCATGTTTGTTGATTAGGGAAGATATAGAACGCATTGAGTGGAAGGAAAATCCAAAATCCACCTCTTCTGGTCCTGAGAGAATGGAGAAAGCTGGACTCAAGAGGTGCGACAGAAACAAGTAACACAGAAAGCAACATGTGAGCAAACGAGAGAAAAATCGACAAAATAGTCAGTGAGCCTTCACTTTGGTTGATATTTGGGTCTTTTTTTTTTTTTTTTTTTTCCAGACAGAGTCTCGCTCTGTCATCCAGGCTGGAGTGCAGTAGCTCGATCTTGGCTCACTGCAACCTCTGCTTCCTGAGTTCAAGCCATTCTTCCACTTCAGCCTCCCAAGTAGACGGGATTTCAGGCACCCGCCACCACACCAAACTAATTTTTGTATTTTTAGTAGATATGGGGTTTCACCATGTTGGCCAGGCTAGTCTTGAACTCCTGATCTCAGGTGATCCGTCTGCCTCAGCCTCCCAAAGTGCTGGGATTACAGGTGTGAACCGCCACGTTCAGTCAATATTTGGGACTTTTTGAAGTTATTTCTACACTAAACTGTGGGCACCATACAATAAAGTCTGTAGAGTGGTGTGAAAAACTAACGGAATATTAGACTACAGCATTCCTGAGATGCTCTTGCTTCCTGTGTAGTGCAGCTGGAAGCCTCAAGTTCTCACCATCCTCCAAGGGGTACGACATGGGAGAGCCCGTGAAATGGCTTAACTATGGGTGGAGCCAAATGGAGTCCACAGAGGGGTTCAGGGGAACCCCAGTACCAACGTGAGCCAAAAGGGGGCTACTGGAGCCCGGGAGCCCTGCCAAGCTCCAGCTGGCAGAGAAATCAGTAATCAGAGTTAATCTGCTGCCGACCTCAGCTTCAAATTCTGGGAGATCAGGAATAGTTGGTGCAGAGAGGTTGCCGTGGAACCCTGAGTGTTCAGAGGACAGCATGAGGATCCAGGTACCCCTTCAGGTCTCCGTCCCTCCCTCAGGTGCCTAAATGCCATCTTCAAAGAGGAATCTGAGAGGCTAAGCAATTACCTAAAGATATTAAGTCCAATAATAAGGTGATCTTGAACAGACAGTATTTCTAAACTGAAAGGAAGTTATCAAACTGGAAGAGGCTGATATATTATTAATTGTGGAGAGAATCACTATAATTGGGGGAAAAAAATAACATATTTATCACACAATTGAGGGAGCATGGGAAATATTGTGTCCCATTTATTTCCAAGGTCAGGAATTTATTTTGCCACATGGCAGGGGGCAAAATCTAGCCAGGATTCTGGGCAGAAGTCTCTAAGGATATGCTGTACACATGGGCTAGTGAGGTTTAAATTGTATTTTACAGTATGGCAATACCTAAAGATTCCTACCTAGGAATCTGTACCAAGCCTTGCTTTATGCGCCATTCTAAAAAACAGTATGCTTTTAACTTTCAAATGTTTCAATGATGTAACTAATGTACAAAGCATGAAGGGAGCTTTAGTAGAAATAGGTCCACAGAGGCCTTGTTTTATTGCCAGAATTAAAATCTATCAGTCTTGAAATAGGCGTCCCAAAGTTCAACTCACTTTATAAATATGTAGGAGGGTCTGGACCTAACATACATCCAAAACTGGGGTTGAGAAGTGTAAGTGAAGCTATTCCACAAAATGTCTTTCTGTGTGAAGAAACAAACACACTCGGTGAGATAGGGCAGAATCCCGCTTTAGGGTGAGAGTCACAGGAGCTTGGCCCATAAGAAAGATTTAGTCATCAGAGGAGGAGGCACAATCTGAAGTAGCACAGAGTCTGTTACTGAGATTCTCTCCCAACCCACACTCCCAGAGTCCTGTGTGTTTAATAGGGTAGAAAGGGGTTGAGAGACACAGAAGATTGTTAGTAATAAAATAGGCAAAACATTTTAAACCCTCTAAAAATATGAGAATTAAGTAGAACATTTTTGTATCAATTTTAAAGATTATGATCTTAAAAGAGGGAAGGAAGCACATTTTCTGTTTCTCTATAAACCTCAGAGAATCCTGAGCACTCGGCAATGTGAAGACCCCAGAATATCGGTAATGTGCATCAGCAGGGGCCAGCAGAACTCACTGATAACAAAGAAAGAAAAGAGAAGGAAGGAGGGAGGGAAGGAAGGAAGGGAGGGAGGGAGGGAATAAAAGTAAGAAATTAAAAAAAGGAAGGAAAGAAAGAAAGCCAGACTCAAGAGGTGCGACAGAAACAGAGGACACAGAAAGTGATATGTGAGTAAAAAGAAAAGGAAGGAGGGAGGAAGGGAGGAAAGAAGGAGGGAAGGAAGGAAAGGAAGGAAGGAAGCAAGAAAGCAACCAAGAAAGAAAACCATACCCAAGAGGGGTGACAGAAACAGGGGACACAGAAAGTGTATGTGAGCAAAAAGTACATGAGAGAGAGGAAGGAAGGAAGGAAGGAAGGAAGGAAGGAAGGAAGGAAGGAAGGGAGGGAGGGAGGGAGGGAGGGAGGGAGGAAGGAAGGAAGGAAGGAAGGAAGGAAGGAAGGAAGGAAGGAAGGAAGGAAGGAAGGAAGGAAGGAAGGGGCGATGGGAAAAACATCTTGCATTCAGAAGCACATGGTACTATTCACATTAGGCATTACCTAGGCTCCTAAAATAATTAGGAAGATGCACTCTCTGTGGAGGCATGGAGGAATTGCAAGAGGTTAAAGAGTTGGGCCGGTAAAGCCCTAGTTATACATCTATTTATGAAAACTTAGCTACTACATAATGCTGTTCACATTTAAAAGAAGAATAACATGTTGCAATCTCTCTTACTAGTGGTGATCCAGAATAAGGGATAAAAAGGATGCGTGCTGAGTTAAACATAACTTAGGAAACATGAATAGCAGAAACATGATCTTATTTACTCAGTCATAGCAGAATGCAATTCAGAAAATATATAGAGAAAGTAATTGAAAACTAAAATTTAACAGTCCACGTTTTCAGTTTTATTGTATATTTCCCTACTCTATAAAGTTATTTTCTTTTTATTTAGAAATAATAATGACAATAACAATAATATTATCATCTAGCAATTATTGAGTATTTACTAAGATCCAGGCACCATGCAAAGCTTTTGCCCATAGTAACTAATACAATTCTTACAGTGACCATTGATGTAAATGCTATTATTAAGCAGTTTTATATATGAATTTCAGAGGCAATTCAGCTAGAAATTAGAGAAGGTAGAAAAAGAACTGAGAAAAGTGTGAGCTGTTTACCCACAGTAATTTTTATGCTAGTAAAATCAAAATCCAAAAAGTAAAATAAATAATAAAATGATATTTTGAAAAACAGATTCTAATCATATATGTATAAAGAGTTTTTAATTAAATAAATTAGCTAAGACCTGCAAGAACGTTTTTTCTTTCAAGGTATTGAAACCCTACCCTGTTAAAAGTGCTAAAATATTTTTTAAAATCAAATGTTTCAAGTGGTACCTGGAATAGTTGAGCTTTTCTTGAGTGTTGTGATTTGTTTGCTATTATGCTAGAGCAGTAATTCTCAGTGAAAGTGATTTTGCATCTAACAGGTCGTTTGGCGCTTTCTGGAGACATTTTTTGTTGTCATGACTGAGTAAGGGAGATGCGCTACTGGCTTCTAGTGCACAGAATCCAGGAATGCCACTACGCATCCTACGATGCATGTTTTTTATTTGGTATATAACCAAAAATAACTTTAATCAATGTCTTTTCCCTGAATCTGTCCAAATAATTCTGTCTACTGAACAGAATCAATGCTGTTATATATTTAGTTTTAAACATTATTCTGCCCTTGGTTTCTTAAGTGTCACAAATGTTAGTGACAGAACCAGGAAAAACTCTTCATAGTTCTTCCCATTCCTTTGCTTCATTCTCACCTTACCACTCCTTAATACACCAAAGGAAAGGACTGCAATTTTATTTAATGATTCCAAAAAAAGATAATTATATAATATCATTGGCAAAATAAAGAGTCAAGGAATATCATATAATTTATGAGTCTATACAAAACCACACACACACACACACACACACACACACACACACACACACACGAAATTGCTACCTATTAAAAGCCAAGTTTTTGAGAAACCGTTGTTCATGAGAATGTTGGGTTCATCCTACACATGTGGCAGGCTGGGGTACATGGAAAGCCTGCTGCCTTTGAGTGGCCATGATTCATTCTGTTAAGTGAAAAATATGTGGGCACTGATTCTGAGTAACCCACCCTTTTAATTGTTCACTGTCTTTGAAACAGATTCTGAGCAGCTGAGAGATGGGTATAACATTTCAAAACCATTGTTTACACCATTTCTTTATTCCACTGTGAGTTAAGAACATAAATTAAAATGATAAAAATCCATGACCAACTCAGGATTTTGCAAGAATATCAAGATGCTTCCTGAGTGCCCTCTTATCCGGAAGTCTCTGTGCTTCTGCCAGCCTCTGGGGCAAGCACCTAGTGGCCTTCAGTTTTCCTTTGTCCTTTTATTGTTCACACGGAGAGCAATCACAGCAACATTCTCTTTTAAAATGCCTTCTTGGATTTGAATCAGGAATAATTTAAATGTTTACTAGGTTGTAAAAAACAAAAAAAATTCTTGAGCTGGCTTTTGGTGGTGTGTGCGTACAGGCCCAGCTACTCAGAAAGCTGAGGTGGGAGGATCACTTGAGCCCAGAGGTTTGAGGCCAGTCTGGGTAACACAGTGAGACATGAAAGCAAAGAAAGAAAAAAGAAAAGGAAAAAAAAAAAAAAAAAAAAAGGGGGAAAAGAAAAGGGAAAGGAGAGGAGAGGACAGGATTTCCTTGGTGTTAAAGGGATTAATTGTCTTATACATATTGGAATCAAGTAGTATTCATGAGTCCACAGACAGGGACAAAGAACCAAAAAAAAAAAAAAAAAAATACTTGGAAAGACTCAAATACACAAGGGGTACAGATTAGGGCTAAGGAAGTAGCCATGTGTTCAAATGACTCCAGAAGCCACAATGGTGGCATAGACATAATGTCAGGTAACTGGGGATGAGGGACAGGCTCTCTGGTTGGAGCTACGGTTGACTGGAGTGTTTGTGTCCCAGCTAAAAGGTGGCTACGCAGTTCCAAACAATTTTTTTCTTAAGGAAATGATAGCATGATATTTATTAGTAGCCCTAAATATTGTATACTTAGATGCAATTTTTCTATCTTAAATATTGACAATAATTCACTTAAAAACCCCCAGTCAGGCTAAGAGAAATCTATGTATGTATTGAATATGGCTTCTAACCTGGCAGTGCATAACTTCTGCTACCCAGGGTGATTTATTTTTACACAAAGTTTGAAAATCCTAAAGCGGGAAAGGCAAAAAAAAAAAAAAAAAAAAAAAAAAAAACAGTCTCAGCAGAACTAGTTCAGTTGATTCCTTGTGTGGTAACCATCAAAGCTTAATTCAAGGAGGTTTCTCAGGGCAGTGCCCTGGGAGAGTAGAAGTCCTCTAACTCTTACAGAGGTGTGTTACTGAAGGATTCCAGCCTGCGCCTGAGGACAAGGCCAGACATGATCTGTTGAATCTAATAAAAAATAACTGGGGTTTTTATGTTCTATGTCTTTTGTATCTCACTTTTAGTAATCTGCATTTATTGCATCTTGTAAAAGTATTTCTTCACAACAGAAAGGAAATGAAATGTAAGTAAACAAAACCTTGCCCCTTACCAAATAATAATTTGAGAAGCATTAACTTCATAGAGAAATGATTTTCTTTGCAAATTGTTTAAAGAAAGAGTTCTATTTGGATAAAAGGATAGAAAGAAAAGGTGAAGCCAGAAGTGAAATTATAAATGTTTTAGGAATTTTTTAAATAAGTTCCACCTATCAAGATAAATTATACCAAGAAAGAATGACTGCCAATAATTTGCCTGAGTTGTACACCAAAATTTGGTACCTATAGACTGGTATAACCACAGGATTTGGAGAAATTGTTAGGCTTTAAATATACTTTTAAACAGAGATTAAAAGGAAGCAAGCTTTGGACAAATCCTCCTCTACTTTATCCCATTCTTTTAGGTGGTAGCATAAGCAAGGACATCATCGACATTTAGTGCATTAACACCTTATTTTGTTGCCTTAGCGTTGGAGACCTTGTAAACCAGCAGTTCCACTTGCAAACTATTCAAACATGGGCAAGTTCATTCACTGATCCAAGACCTAAGAAAAATGGAGATAATACTCCTTCCTCATAGGATTATTGTTAGCATTCAATTAGTCAATACATATAAAGTGCTTAACACAGCACAAGACAATGCTGGAGGCAGTAAGCTCTCAGACAATGGTAACTAAGAAAAAAAAAATCCCCGCATTTTGTTTCTAACATTACTTTCTATTTAGCAGCACATCAAAGGACAAAAATCATCTGTGATAATGCTGGAAGCCAGGAACTACCTCCAATCAGAAAGCTACATATTTTCTAGCCACATATGGATCTAGTTCAACTGTAGTTTCCTGAATGAATGTGGGTCTTTGCAGGCTTTTCCAAGCACATCAAGCATAGCTCAATCACTGGAACTTGAAACAAAGCTAATGCTCTGAAAAGCCGCACATGATAGAAATTAAGCTACCTGTCCTGAAAGTGGATGTGAAGGTATTTCAAATGGGAAGGGAATGACTTAGAAGAAAAGGAATTTAGGCACAGTCTCCTTTGTATAATCTAAATGCAGCCCGTTGCTTCCTTGTGGAAATATTCCCAGAGTTAAATGTAATACTATTGTGCCCATTAACAGAACAGGTTTCATATGCACTGTGCATGTTTAATGTGGTACACTATCCCTCCTCAGATGCCTTGAACATTTCACCCTGAAAGTTGGGAAATGAAACTCTTCACCCAATTCTAAGCAGTTTAGTAAGTTCTTGCTGCTATGTTATACTGATGCTAGGGCTACAGGGCATTTTCTGAATAATTGAGTTTAAGCTTAAATAATGATCAGATGCCCCTAGAAACCTATTGGCAGACAGCAGACTCAACAAACAGAGGTTTTTCATTGCAATATTGATTCTGTGCCATTTTAGCCATGTTGTATAAAAGCTTAACCGTAAAATAAAATAAAAATCATTTTAACTTTTGCACTGTGTCAGATAAAGCGTATTTTTTAAAAATGAATCATCTACTGTGGACCAAATATTTCTGCAAACAGCATCTTGATTTGGTAACTTAAAAATTACCTAATTTCATCTTCTAATGCCAAATTTCTTTTTGTATTTGCTTTGGGAAACAAAATAATTATCTTTTCCCACCTAAGAGGTATTTGATAAGCTCAACATTTTCCTATCCTTGATCCTTTACGATTAGGGTTAAAGCTGACGATTCCAGTAGATATTTTGTTTTTGGAAATGGTAAGAAAAGAGGTGGGAGCTGCGAGGTTCCAAGAAAAAGAAAAGCCTAATTTATTAGTAGATTCACAGGAAGAAGTAATAAAGTCAAATCTATTGCCCAAAGAAAGCAAAAAATAAATATCTTTGGTCAGCGTTTAAAGAACAGCATAGTGGGTAAGATTGGGGCACCTACTAGGTGCTGGACCCCAGTAAGCACTTTACAAACACTACCTATTTTATTCCTCATGAGAGCTTTATAAATGTATTACTAGTCACCTTTACAAAAGAGTAAATCGAGCTGTAAAGAAGTTAAGTAACTTGACCAAAGTTACATAGTTGATGAGATGAAGAGCTGTGGTTTCAACCAAAGCAAACCCTGCACATTAATATCGTTATGGACTGAATTTGTGTTTCCTCAAAATTCATATATTGAAGTCTTAACCCCAATGTGACCATATTCAGCAATAAATCCTTTGAAAAGATAATTAAGGTTAAATGAGATCATAAGCGTGGGGCCCTAACACAAAATGACTGATGTCCTTATAAGAAGAGAAAGAGACAGCAGGGATGCGCGTGAACAGAGTAAAGCTATGTGAGGACACAATGAGAAGAAGGTCATCCGAAGACCCAGGAGAGAGGCCTTAGGAGAAATCAAATCTGCCAACATTTGAACTTCTAGGCTCCAGACTGAGAAAACTAATTCCTGTTGCTTAAGCCACCCAATCTGTGGTATTGTATTATGATAGCCCTAGCTAGCCAAATACAGATATGAACTGTAAAAAGATATTCTGTGTTGTACATTCATTTTTTTTTTTTTTTTTTTTTTGAGACGGAGTCTCGCTCTGTCGCCCAGGCTGGAGTGCAGTGGTGCGATCTCGGCTCACTGCAAGCTCCGCCTCCTGGGTTCAAGCCATTCTCCTGCCTCAGCCTCCCGAGTGTCTGGGACTACAGGTGCCTGCCACCACGCCCGGCTAATTTTTTGCATTTTTAGTAGAGATGGAGTTTCACCGTGTTAGCCAGGATGGTCTGGATTTCCTGACCTCGTGATCCGCCCGCCTCAGCCTCCCAAAGTGCTAGGATTACAGGCGTGAGCCACCGCACCCGGCCTGTATGTTCTTTAGAACATGATGGGCAATGAGAGCTAGTGCAAGTGTCATAGGCATAGGGTTATGAGTGTCTGTCTTTACTGCTCTGTCTTCAAGGTCTGACACATAATAGATGCTTAACAAGTTTTGTCGAGGGAATGAATTAACAGATGAGAACAAAAGAATCGTATAGTGATACTGTTCTTTGCAGGGCTTTACTGTAGCTAAACTTCTAATCTACAAACATCACTGCTGCTTGGGTCCTGCAATACATCCATAATGTAGTGATGACTGCTTCTCTGGTCTTCAGTTAGCACCATGTTTAGCCTCCCAGCTCTTGCTTGCCAGCATTTGGTGTTTCCTTTGGTGCATCATCCTACAATGTTGCTTCTTCACTGAATCATCCAGCAACATCTGTGGTGTCCCCAGTGCCCTGGATCTCTGTTGTCATGTATCACTCCTGTCTCTCACAGAAGCTTCCCCACTCACTATTTTCCCAAGGGAAACAGACTGCGTAAGACTTAAGTCATCAAGATCCCCAGTGACAAGCTAATGGGAGCCTGCTATCTGATCTCTGAAGAAAAATGAATTTTGTAAAAAGCTGTTTTAAATTTGGATAAAGTACTATCACACAGTAATGACATATTTGATCCCCAGAGAAGACAATAAATCACATTTCATTTATCACCTTACTTCATAGATGAAGGAACTGAGGCCCAGCAATTTCAATGATTTGTGAGTTCATGGTCTTACAGGATCTTACCACTCAAAATGTGGTACACGGATGAGCAGCAATGCCATCCCTGAGTGCTATGAGAAATGCAGAATCTCAGCTCCCATTCGGTCCTGCTGAATTGGAATCTGCACTTTAGAGTTGAAACAGCACTTTTGGAACAGTGACAATGTAAAGATTTGAATCCAGATTCTGGAGTTCCTAAATGAAGGTTCTCTGCCTAGATGCTTAATCACTGGGACTTCTGAAAACAATGTCCTCCCTCCCTTTATTAGTCTTCCTGCAGTGCCTTGATTCTAATGGTAGACCATTAGTTGGATAGATAGGCCAGGTGAGACCTCAGGGTTGCATAGGGCTTTTGAGAACCTTTAAATCAGGGAGTCTGTTTACCGTCTGCAGACCTGACTCTACTCAAAGTGATCCCATAGGGTGGCAAAGTGCTCATTTCCATGTATAGCTGCCAGTGATAACCTACATTCTCACATTTGATCCTCAAAATAATGCCATGTGGGAGCCTTGCTTAGCCCTATTTCATAGATAAAGAAACCGAGTCTCAGATAAGTGATATAATAATTAACATAGCCTTTGCATTGCTGGTTTCTCAGATTCCGGCTGGGCAGAAGGATACTTCTCCTAAAATCATAAAGCTATTCTGAGCACTTTTGTGGACACTTAGGTGTCAACACTTCGAAACTTCTAGAGCCCTTTCTAACTCTGAGTGACTGTCCCTTTTCTCCTCCTGTGGGATAACAATGAGAATCATCATTCTGGTCTGAGAACCTCTGATATTCTTTATTGCATTCTTTTTCAATCAGCTCTGAGGCTGTAATAATGGGTGTTCTCCCTTCTCCCTTGTGATACAACATACCAACTCCTTGAATGTATATATTCATTTCATGTTAGATGTTCTGCTGAAACCCTGAAAGTCTTGAAATGGAGCTGGGATGGATTTATGATGACAATGGGTGGGTGAACCCACATGCTTTCTCTCTTTTGTTCAACACTGGAAAGAAGACATGAATGACAGCCATTCCTTTGGGATCACTTGTAGGTTATAATGCCCACACCTTAGCTTCTTTAGTCATGGTGAGATGAAAAAGAAACAGAGCAGCTACAGGGAAGACGTTCAGATTCCAAGTAAAGCCATGGATATGATGAATGAATACTGTGACTGATATTCCATATGGAAAGAAGGCGTGAACTATTAATGTGGCAGCTGGAAGAGAAAAGGGGCATGCCGTGATCATTAATGCTCTACCACAAACCATCTCCTGGTATGATCAACTGCTTTCTGGCAGCTTCATTGACCTTGCCTGTGCAATTTCTAGTCACTCTTTATCTTCCGAAAAATCTCCCTTTCACTGTTTACTTGCCAGTAACAAGAATAAGGAGAGGAATATGTTTGCTCTGGTGAAAGGGCTACATCTTCAGACTCTAAGAATCCTTACTTAAGATCCAGGGGACTCATAGATTTACCAAGTAATATATGGATTCCTGTGGGTTACGTGGCCAGTAAAGGAATTTGAGAGTCCCTGTTGTTGTTACCAAATTTCAGTGAACTACTGGTCAGTTCTACCAAGACTGAGTTAGAGACAGAGCCAAGAAATACCATGCTAGTACTTTCCTCCTGTTTCTTCATTTAATCTGATGTCCACATTGTGTAAAGGGTACTTCGTAATATGCCACTCCTTTTATTCACTGGACAGTGCACATTAGAGCCTCATTTCTCCAGAGTGCAGCTTAATAAAATTAACTCTGACTCAGTAGGTGTGCGAAATGAGATTCTCTGTATCTCATCCCACAGTGGTTTGGTCCAAGGACAGAGACTTTTCAGTGTTCTAGTTAGGGTTGAAATACTGTGTACAGCTGTGTAATTTTTTTTTACCCAAAATTGATGATGTTTGAGTGCATGGATTTAATACTTCATAGGAATTTCAATAAAAAAGAGAATGCTCTTGGCAAAAATAGCGGTTGTTTTTTTCTTATGGCTAGGGCTATTCTCACTTGGGAAAGGAGTGTTGACAATCATATGAGGTTGAAATTATGGTGAGTTGTGCTGTGTGTGCATAGTATTGTGGTTAAAAGCTTGGGAATCAGGCCCTCTCTACTCCACGGCCTACTAATTCTGTGACCTGAACAAGTTACTCACCTCTCTGAGCCTTTGTTTCCTTTTCTGTAGTATAGGAAACCTCATTGCATCTTTAGCAATAAGACCTCTGGGATTATTTGAGGTTTAAAAGAGATTGAGGCAGGTTATCATTGGAACGTTTGTGTAAAGAATGGCTAGTCTCTGCTGTGAGGCTGTGAATTAGCCCTCTTGGTTCTGTGAGAATCAGGAGGGTATGTTTTATAGGATTCTCTATTGCCTGACCTAATCTATGGTACCTTACCTGTCCCTTTACTTGATGAATAATCCCATCATTAAGGTCAATCCTCTGAATACCACTGGGGTCAAAGCCAAGAATTATACTATTTTGCTTAAACAGTTAAAGCACAGTCCTAAAAAATTTAGCCAAGTTTTTTTTTTTTTTAATTGATTCTATTCATTTAATATTGAAAATGCTGGGGATCAGAAACTGATTGTCAATAGTAAGAATACCCTGGAATTCAGACTTTTATCTCTCTTGCACTATATACATACAACAGGAAATTGGGCATATGGAAATTGAGACGTCATCATTATTTGGCCCATTCTATGCACCAACACAATGGGACCAACAAATCAGTTACCCCAAATCTCACAGTTCAGACATAAATCAGGATGGACCAGCCAGAGCAACTGAGGCCCCAATGTGACAATGTTATTTAAGAAGACACTAAAATGCACAAGGGAAAAAAAAAAAAAAAACCACTTGCAAAGGTCATGCAAACATCAGGACATTTTTATTAGACTTGAAAACGGGCAGGTGTTGGAGTGCTGTATATAATTTGCAGCTGCCCAATTTAAAAAGAAAAGTATGTCCACGTAACCTTCCAGGGACTTGGAACCCCAAAGCACACAGTGCTGCTAATATCTGGAACTACCCAGAGAGATATCGTACAGTCCGGGACCTGCTACTGAGTCCCAAATCTTTGAGTGCCTGGATAAGTGTGTCCCCACCCCCAAACTTCTGCATACCTCCATAGCCAGCACTGAAGAGAAATGTCAGGATCTCAGGGTGTGCCTAGAAATTCAACTTGCCCCCTCATCACCTATTGCCACACCTCAATCCAGTTGTTAGAAGGAAGATCAGAAGCTCTATGTGTTCTGAATAGAACAACCCTACCTCTAGATGTCCACATCTTCACCAATGAGAGTGAGATGGGGTCCCCAAACTCTGAGCAGTTTGGGTATGCCTCTTCCCCACCTCCTGAACTTTCCTTGCTTCCCTACCACTCAGCTTTGCACCCTCAGTATGGATCTCATTATTCTCTGTACCCCTCTTTAGGTCAGTCACCACAAGAAACCAGGACTCCCAGGTCACCCCTCACCTGTCTATTCCAATATCCAAAAGGCAACACTTCCCATTAACCACTAGTTTTCTTCCCCAACCCTGTAAGACTCCACACCCCTTCCTTGCTTCCTTTTCTCTATAGCATTCATCAGCATCACATACATGCACATATATTTAAAGTCATTCATTCTTGCTTATTTGTCTCTCCAACTGGAATATAAGTTCCAGTAGGATAAAACATCTTCTGTTTTGGTCAATACTGTGTCTGCAGGTCCTGGCACACAATAAGCATTCAATAACCATTTGTGTGTACATAAATTACTAAATAAGTGAGCAAATGAATTCTACCCCAAGTCGTGAAAACCATTGGAAATTGTGAGTATAGTAAGTTCAGAAGCACAGAGAATAGTCTGCACCACTGAGCACTGGTCTTTGAATTTCTTCCGCATTTGCTATTAATGGAGTTGTGGACTGATGCTGGATACTGCACTTCCTAGCTCTTGGAATGAGAATTTGCCAGGCACAGTGGCTTAGGCCTGTAATCCTAGCAGTTTGGGAGGCCAAGGTGGCAGGATTGCTTGAGGCAAGGAGTTTGAGACTAGCCAGAGCAACACAGTGAGACCATATCTCTACAAAAAAAAAAAAAAAAAAAAAAAAGATAGCTGAATGTGGTGGTATGTGCCTGTAGTCCTAGCTTGTAATGAAGCTGAAGCAGGAGGATCTCTGGAGCCCAGGAGGTTGAGGCTGCAATGAGCTGTGATTGCACCACTGTACTCCCACCCAAGCAACAGAGCGAGACCCTGTCTCAAACAAACAAAATAAATTGGATGCCTCCATCAAAGAAAGCTGAGGCAAGAAGGTCATCTTGTAGAAATATTTCATTAGATAACTGAATTTTAATCTTGTTCAACTGAGTCTGGATATTCTGATTATCTTCTCTCCTTATTCCTATGAACTCCCAGGCCATTCCCATCAGAGTTGACAAACACGAATAGAAGAAAATCAACCCAAAGTCTAAGTGATAAGTATGATAAGATATATGAGTGGGAATTGAAAAGGATAAAAAAAACACACAACATAAGAAAAAATGTGAGTCTACATGTTGCTTCATACTTAGCACATAGGACAGTACATAGTTGGCACATGGGACACTACATGCTTATTTAACAATGAATGAAAGGATGGTATATTGTCTTTCAAAAGAGGCAATAGATTAAGGAGAGAAAAGCAATCAATTTAGTTGCAAAGAATTTCACTACTTGTAGGCCTTAGTTTTTATTTCTTAAATGGTCACATTTCAAAATGAAACAAGTCATTTTGAGAAGTGCTTACAGATCGTCAGGAGGATCTATACAGGCACAGCTCGTTTTACTGTGCCTCACTTTGTTACACTTTTCAGATACTTTGATTTTTTACAAATTGAAGGTTTGTGGCAACCCCAAATTGAGCAAGTCTATGGGCGTCATTTTTCCAGCAGCACGTACTCACTTCCTGTCTCTGTGTCACATTTTGGTATTTCATGCAATATTTCAAAAGTTTTTCATCATATTTTATTTTTATGCCCATCTATGATCAGTCATCTTTGATATTACTATTGTAATTGTTTGGGGGCATCATGAATCATGCCCATATAAGACAGTGAACTTAATTGATAAAGGTTGTGTGTGATTTCTGCCCCACCAATTAGTCTTTCCTCCATCTCTTCTTTCTCAGGCCTCCCTAGTCCCTAATATTCAAGAATATTGAAATTAGACAATTTAATAACCCTATGATGGTCTCTAAGTCTTCAAGTAAAAGGAAGAGTTGCACGTCTCTCACTCTCAATCAAAAGCTAGAAATGATTAAGCTTAGTGAGGAAGGCATGTTGACAGCTGAGAAGGCCAAAACCAGGCCTGTTGTGCCGAACAGGTAGCCAAGTTGTGAATGCAAAGGAAAAGTTTTTAAAGGAAACTAAAAGCGCTACTGCAGTGAACACACAAATACTAAGAAAGTGAAACAGGCTTACTGCTGATATGGAGAAAGTTTGAGTGGTCTAGACAGAAGATCAACCCAACCACATTCCCTTAAGCCAAAGCTTTATCCAGAGTAAGGCCCTCAACATTGAAGCAAAACCCTGCACAAGCAAAAAGATTACCACTCACTGAAGACTCACATGATCATTAGGATTTTTTAACATAGTTTTAAAATTATGTACATTTTTAAAGATATAATGCCATCGTACACTTAATAGACTATAGGATAGTGTAAAGATAAGTTTAATATGCACTAAGAAACAAAACATTTGTGTGACTCACTTTATTGTGCTTTTTGTTTTACTGTGTTGCTCTGGAACTGAATCTGCAATGTTTCCAAGGAATGTCTGTTTGTATCTACAGTAAATATCAATTAGAGATGATATAAATCATATTATTTGGAATATAACAGAATAAGTTTACCAAATGATTTCAGGTGCATATAAATATCAAATATATTAGTCCTTTAATAGTCTTGTCAGTTTTCATAGAAACAATGACTCAATGCATGCTCTATTGCTAAGAGAATCATTGCTTAGTCATTTAATTCCTTTATTTTACTTATTATTTTATATTTAAAGTTAAGACACTCTTGCAATAATGATACTGCTAGTCTAAAACTCAGAAGCTATGGGTTTTTCTTAAGTTGGGGAATGATTAAATCCTAGGGATTCCACTGTAAACTACCTGCTTATGGCTCAAGCATTCAGAGAGCTGATTTATTTTGGTTTTGAATTTTGAAAAAAAACTATTGTTGTCCACTAATGAAAGTTTAGAAGTGATGCTTTACTAAATTTGTGGCTAAAATACTTCACAAAGACAAATCCAATAATGACACATCAGTTTTACGTATTGGATATTAGTTTGTTACGGAGGTTAATATCTAGATCTGAACTAACTATTCAGAGTGGAAATATGACAGATGAAAAATACAAATGCTGTTACTTCACATTAAAATGAAAAGCTTAGGTGGGCCTGAATGTAGTTGCATTTCAGGCTGTTACAAGTATTCTTTTTTTTTTTTTTTAGGTAGTCCCCTTTCCTTTGTCTACTCTAAATTTTCATTTGATCTAAGCCTTACGTCTCCTTGGCAGTCAGAAGTAGCAATCAGTAGATGATCATATTTTCAAATGTATTCAAGTATGTTTTACTTTCTCAGTTTTTATTTAATCGAGCCATAGATCTTCTAAGTTAGATAGAAATTTAAAGTTCGTCAAATCCATTTACCTTCAGCAACTACAAAGCCTAAGGCTCAATTTCTTCTTGTCTCAATGTTCACAATCGTTTTCTTCCTCTCTGTTATTGACATTACTTTGGTAGACAAGTTGCTTTTATACGTGTGTGTGTGTGTGTGTGTGTGTGTATATATATATACCTTTTTTTAAAATAAAAATAGGTCTTGTGGCCCCAGCAATGTAAAAAACACACATAAATCTTTGATTATGGCATTTTTTTAGCCTCTTATTTTGTCAACAGAAGAATTTTAACAGCTTTGTGATATTCATGTTTACTTTAAACAAAAAAATGAAGTATTCTTATTTCAAAATGCATCTTGTTGTACTTAGCCGTAATGTCAAAGCAACTGAAAGAATTTAATCACAGATGAGATGCTGCAACTAAGTGACTTAAGGAGAAAATTAAGGTTTTCTTCTCTCATTGTCTTCTTTTCTGCAATGGGCATTGGATGCTTAATGATTCTATACATTTTCACATTTTGTCCCATACACAGAGTAATGTATACATGCATGTCTCTGTAAGGAGTGTTGTCTACATCCCAACAACTGTTATTGAGTGTACACAATTAGCATAATCTATGCGATACTGGAAACTTCCTTTGCAATTTAGAAGGAATTCCTGATTTTAATAATATTTCATACAAATTTTTCCAAGTCTGAGGCGACATAATCTTTTTATAGAATTTTCAGCATGAAACTAAATTCTCAGCTTCATTAAGGCAGCTTCTCAGTTTTAATTTTGCCAGGTGCCATGGGGTGTTCTTGCTAGTATCAATTGCATCAAGTCTGAAACTGATGAAAATCCAAATACGATTAGGAAGAGGAGATATAAAAAAGAGAGATTCCAAATCAGGGTGGATCCTTTTATTGTGCTGGAGGGAAAAAGTTTGTGATACTTCTTTGATAGCAATAGTGGAGGAAATGAAGTACTGATTGCAAGCCAGGTTTGAGTTGAACATTAATAGGAGGGAAGTCAACATTACCCTGATTACTGCATGTGAGAAACAGATGCTATCCCCTCCTCTTTCTGCTGATGTAACAAAAGGCATTGTGCTTGCTCAGGATAATTGGGTGGAAATAACATATGAAGAAAGAGGTTTCTGAGTCAATATCAAAACCTCAGGAATATGCAAAGTTTTGGCATAAACAGAAGGTGGGGTTTTCCCTCCTTTTTTGGAAGAAAAAAAATTCTCTACTAATTGGCAACAGCTTGGTGCAATTGTCAAAAATATGGTGTGTTCTATTGCCTGAACAGTCAATGCCTGGCTGCCTCCCATGACCCTGTACTCATACCACCCCCAACACACAACTCACACACATTTATTACTAACTCTTCTTGAAGATTTAGCTTATAACTGCTTGAGTAATTTCCATACCGCTCTTCTTTCTTTGCTGTTTTAAAAGCTTCCTTCTCTGTGCTCTCATAGCTTAGCCTTTTTCTAAACCAGCCCAATGGCCAGGCTGTGAGCAAGTGAGATTGAGAGCAGTGGTCTTATCTCATTGGTTTTTGCATGCTGCACCTTGTCTAGTCATCGACAACAAGCCTTATCTTACTCTTCCTGCCCTTCATGCCTCATCTGATGGCACACATTATGGCTTTGAAAATATTGGTTTTATTTCAAAGATGACCATCCTAAATCACAGCAGTAAAATGCATTATTAACCAAGTTTTGTCACATGGAGTTTAACTATATGTCCATAGATTTGGTCATAAAACAAAAGCCATTCCCTAGTATTATAATAGAGAGGGAAACACCAGAGCAGCTCTTCGTAGGGCTGGCCACTAGAATATTGTTTACTGGTACTGGGAAGGATAAATGTGAAAGACCAATGTGGTGTAATAATTAGAAAAATAATATGAAGATATACACGTGGTATAAAATACAATTTTCTCCTGATTATGTGTATATATAATGCAATATTTCTTGTATGTGTGTATACATATGTATATACACACATATATCTATAAATTTATAAATAAGAGGGGAGAGCTTACATTTTAATTCTGACAAGATAAAAGAAAATTGAAGACATTTCATCCAAATCTGCCTCTCGCATAGTGAGTATAGTTGGTATACAACTGAAATGTTTGCAGAAAACCTCAGGGCAATTCAAATGGGCCTTAAATTACCACCCTCTCACAATCACCTAATCCTTCTCCCCGTCTCCTCTTCCCCAATCACAAAAATGACGTTCCTAAGTGTGTCAGATCTAGGTGTAATCAAACAGAATATGAACAGAGGAAAAGTTGGAATAAAAAGCTAACTTTGTGTTCACAGATTGACTGAGTCGCTGCTGGAGAAGGTGCCTTCACTAAACCTTTTAGAGCCTCTTTTTGCATATCTTCAACCACTTAGGCAGGCCCCAGTTCTGCCCATGCCCTGCAAATCCTCATTCCTCTTAGGGGATTGTGTTCCCTCGTCCACAGCTCCTCCTCTTCCAATCAAGGGTCTGACACTGCCCATTGACCACGTTTATTTTTCTGCCTTTTGGCCCTGGAAGCTTGTCTGCTGTAGGATAAAAGTGGAATTCTCTGCTGTCTGCAGGGCTTTCCCCAGGGAACAGAGCATGAAACCCAAACTTATATAAAATCATATCCTGTTTGCAAACATCATATTCCCTTTGCTTCTCACTGATCTGGTCCTGTAAACCCCAGCACAGCTTGAGAGCCCATTCCTCATCTAAACAAATGCCATAAGCCCCTTTATACTTTTACAACCATGTCAAAAAATAATATTGCCTGCCAATAGTGATGTGATTGGAGTTGCCTCCTCTGAGCCATAAAAGAAGCGCAGAGTCTGTTATCAATTTCTCTAAGTGTATCAGGGGAATTATGGGTCGATTCAGTTCCAAGTTATAAATGACAACTCAAAAGCCGCAGAAGCGTTTGAAGCTGGGAGCTGATGACGACATTATCATAAAAGCCTGCTCGTCCTTGCTTTTGTGGGTTTTTCTGTGGCCTATCAAGTGAAGAGGGGAAAATGAGGCTGAGAAATGACTTCAAGATTTCTTCACACAGCAGCAGGTCAGATGGCCAGGCAAATGATCACTATTTTTAGTGATGTACCCTGAGGAGTGAGAACTGAAGTGATCCTGCACTGGCTCTTGTTTTCAGAGTCCCTTAATTATCTATTTTACTACACATTGACCAAGGCCTGGGATTTGGTCAAATGTTCTTTTCAACTGGTGCATTTTCTTGTAGTGTAATCACACAGTAATAAGAAATGAGTCATGCCATAATAACTGAACAAAATAAAAAGCAAACACAAAGGAATTCAGAAACCTTGACATTGTTGCTCGAAATGCAATTCTGGAGAGCACATTTCACAGCACCTTAAATATCGTTCATCCACTGAGCTGCTTGACCAACACTAAATTACCATGTATAAGTTTAGGGGGAATTTTAATGAGAAGTAGAGATGTTCTGATTTCATAATGTCCCAGGTAGTGTCCTCAAAAGCCAATTAACCCATCAGTATTCTGTAGGCATATATTAAACCCGCTTAGAATGAAGTTATATATTCTAAGGAACTGGAGTTTACTTTAACAATTGGGGATAACTGAGTATTGCAGAATGGAAATCATCAGGTCAATCTTAGGTAATTTGAGACAGAACCGTGTCTTAAGACAAAAGTCATTTCAGTAATTTCCAAAATCTCTAGGGTGCTCCCATGTTGCCAAGTTGGGGCCCTCTGAGATCATACTGGGGATCTTTCGTATAGCTAATCTGTCTGGGATTGTCCTGGAGGCGAAAATTTAGACTGGCTTAAATCCAGAGGACCCAGGGTTTCTCCTAAGACTTGTACCAAAACCAAAAATCTGAGAGGGCAAGATGGCTTGTGAAAGGCTAAGAAAACTATTTCATTCCTGTAAACAAAAATGCTGAGTCAAACTAGTTCACAAGAGCATCAGCAAGTGCAAACTTGCGCGCGCACACACACACACACACACACATTCACACCCACCCTGACCTACATAAGCATCACCTCTTCTCCAACCTTCTCCAGCACTGATAGAGTCAAACTAACAATGCAGGGCTCCTTCTTCTGCCTCTGCCGGCCTACCCCCAGATTTATCCACCACCACTGCTGCCACCATCCAGGTGAGGTCAGCTCTGGGGACATTACTAAGGACTTACTCTATGACCCACACTGTGCACTGTGCATTATGTTTAATATACTGGTCCAGAGGAAGCAGCCAATATTCATTCCTTGGTCATTTTGAAGAGTTTACTAAAGCAGTCCTATGTGAGAAATAAGAAGTCAATTTGGGTTTAGAGCGGTTGTGTAGAGGAGCTTTGCATTGAAGGGATAGTGAATTAAAAGCACGTCCCAGGTCAGATTTGGGAGGTGAGTCCTGGGGAATGGCCTCGATTCAGTCCTGGGTCATACATTAAATATACAGATGATCTTTGACCTATGATGGAGTCCTGATAAACCCATTGAAATTTGAAAATGTCCTAAGTCAAAAAAGAATTTAATACACCTAACCTAGCAAACATCATGGCTTAGCCTAGCCTAACTTATTCATGCCAAACACTTACGTTAGCCTACAGTTTGGCAAAAGCATCTAACACAAAGCCTATTTTATAATAAAGTGTTAAACATCTCATGTAGTTTATTGAGTACTGTACTGAAAGTGAAAAATAGAATGACTGTATATTCAAAGTATGGTTTCTACTGAATACATATCATTTTTGCACCATCATAAAATCAAAAAATCATAAATTGAACCATCATAACTCGGGGATCATCTATACTTCTAAATGAGTGGGGTTTGATGGCCACCACCTTTTAATAGCTTTGATTTCCTCCACATAGCTCTTCCCATTAAGTAGTCATTAGGTTTGTTTCATTTTTTGCCTCTTTTACAGGTAGGCAGCCATTCTCATAAAACAGCCATTTGAGATGTTGAAAATAAGCACAAAGCCAATGAAACCCATTTTAAAAGTCAGCTTATCCTCTGCTTTCCAGAATGATTTTGCAAGCTCCCAGCTCCACAGGAGGTTGGCTAAAAATGAGCAAGGATTAATGTGGGATGATGACTGTCCTATGCTGGTGGTCAAAAAGCAAAAGTCACTGGTGAGCTGTCACAAAGGGGTTATACCACATCAGCCACACTGCTGCACTGCTGACCCAGAGGGAGGAGGGGGAAGCTGAGGCTAGTTTGTTAAAGATGAAAGCCATGCAAGTGCCTAGAAAGCTCTTTTGGAACTCCTCGACAAGGACGTGTACATCACCCCCACACTTTCAGCTTTTTACCCTTTACTGTGTGACTTCAGGAAAATAACTTAGCTTCTCCCAGCCTTCACTTTCTCATCTGCAAAATGGTGTTAATAACAACGACTATTTCGCAAGGTTGTTTTGGGACTCAGTTTGTTGGCAAACTGTAAAGTCCACACAGAGGCAAATGGATATAGCTACCATACTGTTTTCCAGAACTGGCAGAATCATAGACAAAGGACTAAAAGGCTACAACTCACTGGCATCATCAAAATGATAGAATAAGCTGAAAATATTCGCGATTTCTTTGCATCAAATTTAGTTCCAGCAAAACAATTGTTTAAAACACGATATACATGTGACTAGTTTTGTTCTTTGTCTTCAACATCGAGTCAATTTAATTGACTTAAATACCATAGTCTTTGAAAACTTCGCCTAGAATTATGTTGTTCTAACATAACACTTAGTTCTACAGGATGATGGTTTGTCACTGGTAAGGGTTAACTTTAAATAGATTTCAGGTTTTAGGGTATGTTCTAGTCATCTACAAAAATGTAGACATTTTTCTTCATGTGTTGCTGGGTTCTAACAAATTTGTCCTTGAAATGTGGTCTAAATATGTTGAGTCAAAACACTTACCTTAATTATTGAAGATAAAAATGTCCCCAAGGGGTTCACCAAAAAATGTCCCATAATGTAAAGCACTTTGTGATGTCTATGCCATTTTCACCAGGAATATAATGCATGTGCATACTCAATGTGATTCTAGTGAAAATGGAATTCGGCTGCAAAACTGTTAAACCCTCTTGTATCACCTTTTCTCCAGCTATATAAAGGCCTAGCAAAGCTGGCTTCATGAGTGAGTGACCTGTGCAGTCACATGGGAACTTACAGTTAGAAGGGCCTTGCTCTTGGTTTAATTCTGTATTGCCACCATCTTGAAATTCTTAAGAATTTTTTTTTTTTTTTTTTTTTAACAAGGGCTGCCATGTTTTAATTTGGCAGTTAGCTCTGCAAATTATGTAGGCAGTCCTGAAGTCTAGCATAACCTTTACTGAGAAATAACCTCATACATAACTGAATAGATAAATCAAAAAAGATTTTTTTGTGTGATTTTATGTTATTTAAAGGCAGTAAACCAACTCGTACTTACCCCAAGTCCACCACAAGGTAATGAGGAAAAAAACTTTTGAGAGTCATCACCTATAGAGTAAGAGGACATAAAAAATATATATAAATTGGGGTTATATAGTTCTTAAAATGTTAGTGTTTATTAACACATAACCATATGTCAAATGGTATTTATCACTTGATGCAAAATTAAGTTAATAGAACTTCAGACCAATTATTCAATACAGTTAATTTTCAGAATATCATTGTTCTATCTGTATACAAAAATAAGAACTGAAAGCAAATCAATATAAATATTATTGCATGTAGAGTCTGTTGCCCCACAAGAATAAACACATGCTCATAAGATTTGGGTCACAAGATTTTTCTTTTTAAGTTGGCCTACATGTCTGTATTATACACTACAATTTTTTAAATTTACGGTAACTAATTCAGCTATTCACTGAGTATATTCATTTAATGGGATGTTTTGAGCTACAAGGTTTATGCCACCACATACTGTCATTTTTAAAATATTTCAAATATTAAAATATCTTCTCAAATGTACAGACTTATTCCTAATTTCTACTTAAGACACAGCTAAGTATGGCTGCTTATAAGAGCTATATCAACTTTAAGATAGAGCTGAGGCCAAGTACACCATAAGCCACTTCTAACATCCACAATTTTTTAAACAGTACACTATGACAGATAATCCCATTTGGGGATCTATACAACATCAATATCCATATAAAATATCTTCTTCAAAAATATATGCCCAAAACTGAACTGTGAGTATCTCTTAGAACTGGTGTTTCACGGGATTTTTAGTAATTATTTTGTTTACCTGTACTTTTATTTTCTACATTATCTACTACATGAATAGAGAAAAACAGTAGTAACTGCTACTAAATCTTCATTAAAATCTGCCTGTGGAGTAATCACAGGGAAAGGCAGTGAACATTTCTATTTCATAGTCAAATGGTTCTGAATGGACTTCAGCATGTCACTCAGCAGTTCAGTGGTAGAGCAGGTACAAATTTCCAATTCACCTATCCCATTCATTTGTTCTATCGATGGTCAATGAAATGAGAAATTAAAATTGAAAACAGGTTTGTAGTAGAATTCATATGCCATGTCAGTAAAAGTCTAAATAGCTTTTACTGTCACAGAAGAGAGTTTGTTTTGAAAACAATAAATTATATGAGTTGGTTTTTTAAATGCAATTACTACAATATGAAAAACGATAAAGAAAAATGTATGTGCAAATGAAGCCATCTAGTTATAAAGAGAGATCTTTATTTTTACAAAAAGATGAGACATCAACAGAATTTAAAATAATAATAAAAATCATAAAATAATATTAAAACTGCAATATTGGCACCAGTAAAAGGCACATGAAAATTTCTGGGGAGGAGTAAAGTTTTCTTATGTTGTTGTTTCTAACAAAAATATATCTGTATCCTTGAATATTTTGCAAGAGTATATTCATATGTCACCTGTGAGATTAAAATATATATGTACATTTTAGTCTCTGAATTCTTCATAGTCAACAAACAGGAATGAAGATAATATCATAACACAGTAAGTTAATTTTTTTTTTTTTTGAGACGGAGTCTCGCTCTGTTGCCCAGGCTAGAGTGCAGTGGTGAGATCTCGGCTCACTGCAACCTCCACCTCTCAGGTTCAAGCGATTTTTCTGCCTCAGCCTCCCGCTAGCTGGGACTATAGGTACGCGTCACCATGCCTGGCTAATTTTTGTATTTTCAGGAGAGAAGGGGTTTCACCATGTTTGCCAGGCTGGTCTCCATCTCCTGACCTCGTGATCCGCCTGTCTCGGCCTCCCGAAGTGCTGGGATTACAGGCATGAGCCACTGTGCCCAGTCAATAAATTAGTTTTTAAGAGTAATTTTAAAAAATTATTAACCCCCAAGAGAATTAGCAAAATAAGTATCCTACTTAGGAGAGATTTATTTAATACTATTATTTAATAACTACTTAGGAGAATGTTTACATAATACAAAACAGGCATATAATTGATACTTTAAATTTAGAAATGGGTGAGAAACTTTTATTTCACCAAACGGACTGGATTTACTTTTAATTATATTGTCTTATCAATGCACTGAAATTTGGCTAGCTGCAAGACAACTGGAAACTGGTTATAAGAGCGACAGGAATATTAATGCTAAGGAAAACCTTGCACCAGAAATAATTGGAGAGAATGTCTTTTCAATGTCACCTTACAGGGTCTAGAGTATTTAAAGAGATAAATGATGTTCATTTTCACATCCAATTATTTTATCGTCTATAGATGTCTTTCAAGATACAAAGACTGATAGGTCTGGTCATACTGAACTTTTATTTAAACCTTTCCTCCTAACTCTAGAACACAACTATCAAGGGAAATAGCATTAATTTAACTCAGAAAAGACATCTCCCGTCTGTATGGGGAGGAACTGGGGGAAGTAGTAGGATATATGGAAGTGAAAGGAATGGATAAAAAGAGAGAAAACATCTTGATGATTATGAATTTCTATACATTCACATATGTCCGCTTCAACCTGGTCTTCCAGATACAAACTAACAAACAAAAACCCACAAGAATCCGAATTTCACAAAAAGCAAAAAAAGTATTAAAAGTTAACCTTTTAAAAGAATAGAATTATTCACTTTGAACTGAAATTGAGAAAAATTAGATAAACTTTTGGATACACTAGGGAAAGAGAAGTAGTTTTGAAGTGTTGACGCGGTTGAATTTAGTGCTCAACCTTAAGACCTGATAGAATGCAACATCCCTGTTTCTGTGTACTCATGTAGCCCACACACAATAGTGAAATTGTTGCAATGATCGCTGAGAACTGTATATGAAACTCCACACATGTATAGAATGCTAACTTTAAGATTATCAACTGTAGGAATATTATTTCACATCAAATGTTCAAAATTAATGAGATAAATGGCTAATTTATTTAGATTAAAATTTTAAAAATTGAATCATAGGTACTTGCTGCTTTCATCACATACATACATGAAAGGAACCTTCGTCCAAGTTAAAATTATATATGGAAATTCATTTTTAAATCATCACATTTTAAAATGATACACCCATCAAATGTTTTACAAAAATTAGGTTTGCTCAAAAGTGCCAAATTTCTTGAAAAAAAAAAAAGCCATGTTTTATAAATAAAAGTTTGATGTTGCAAAAGTTTAAACTTCATTTATCTTATAAATATGTCTTTTCTCTTAAAATGTGGAACAATGGTTGTTTAGAGCACCTCTCAACTATCAAATGTGTGTTTATATTCACAATTTGATCAATCCCAGCCTGTTCCAATAAAGTTGGAAGGGTGATTTATACTTTAGGACCAGAGATTTTTAAAAAGTGGGGGAGGTTTTGTACTTGTTTTTTCTTAACTCAATTAAAAAATAATGACATGGACACAGTCCCCTATTTTTGAATGCTTGAGTATTATGACCTCATAAAATCATGACAATTAAAATGTCTGGTTTACTTCATCTTTTTGGTTAGCTGGGTAGGATTATTGATTCATGTTAAAATAAGAACATTTATTATACAATATTTGCAGCAAAAGAAGTATTTTATGTAAAGCATCTGCATGTACAGAGACTGGTTTCTAAAATAGAAGGAAAAAAATGAGCATATATGTTTAGATTGATTTATTTGTATTCATAATAATATATGTGAATTCGATAGTATATATTATTGTTATCATCAAATATTAGCAATGTACTTTCTAAAAATTGGATAATCTTTATGTATTCCCCTTTGGTCTTACTTCTCCCCAAGCTATTGCTACCTATACTGTTACACACATGTGTGGGCATATTTATGCTCACTCATATGCCTGCATGTCATAAACTTAGAGATGTTTGCCACTTGTTTAAAAAGGTATATTGTAAGTGTTATAATGAGTAACTGTTAATTCTTCCTTACAATTGCTTTCCAAGATACCTACCTACTATATATTATCTACTTACTTTCAAATTGTTTAGGACCAGTTAACATAAAATAATTTTGAAATAACATTGAATTAG
This sequence comes from Papio anubis, assembly GCF_008728515.1. NCBI lineage: Eukaryota > Metazoa > Chordata > Mammalia > Primates > Cercopithecidae > Papio > Papio anubis. The sequence continues at coordinate 88,890,122 of NC_044979.1, read as the reverse complement.
GTGAAAGAGTTCAATAACTTAGTGCTGACACAATGTATTTATTTGAAGGAAAAACTCCTAAAATGTCTTTTTTAGTTAAAACATTTAAAACATGATCCCGTCAGCATCTATAGCCAATGTCAGATATTGTTATTCACTTATAAAAAGTTAACAAAACAATATTATCCTTTCAGCTAAAATAAGGTTTGTCACTCGTTTTTCTTCCAGAAACCCGTTGTTTCTATCACTCATATAAAGCTTATATGAAGTTCTGCAACATAAATTTTATTTTAAAATCTGATGATAAACTTTCAAAAAATCATACATTAACAAAAAACTGTTTATTAGTTTTCTAGTTTTGCATTTAATGTATTATTTAATTCCAAAGCTAAGGCAATAAATAGATTTGAAATCTTGCTGTAAAATGTATTGTGATAGGCATAGTAGTATTGAGTTTTCACTTAATATAAGTTGTATTATTTCCTTTGTTTCTTAAGGTCATAGAACAAAGAACTAAAAGATTTAAAAAAATGGGACCGGTGAAGAGAAATTTGCATAAAGCATGTAAAAATCATTTCTTCTTTTAGTTTGAAAACATGACACACAAATTCAGCAATGCAGTTTTTTCTATATGCAAAAACACATTGTACAAATGTTATTCAAATGAAGGTTAATTTTAAAGTAAACATCATGGAACCTACATTGTAATTTTCTAATGCAGGGTTTTCTTAATCTACAATGGCTTCTATTGCAAATGACTCATTCCACAGGCAAAGCTGTTGGAAAAACTGATTTTTTGTTGCACTACTTGCCAAGTATTTTGAACTGACACCAGCATTGACTAATGATAGTGCTGGAATGTGCTGTTCCCAGTACAGTGGAGGCCCGTACAGACCTAGGAGTATCCTGGGGTCCAGCTTCTGTCCGTCCAGGGGGTTGGTGCCATACAACAGTGAGTGATGTTCAGAATGAACAAGCTGTATTTCCTCCAGGCTGGCTTTTCGACCTTGAATTCGCTGAAAGAAAACAGCAGAAGCCAACAGTACTCCACTGACAACATTTAGAAGAAAATGAGACCCCAAGTCACATTTAAGATGATTAATAATGGGCTGAATTTCATCATGTAGGAATGTGACACTGATTTGCTTAGTAAAATACCATAATAATATTTGAAAAATGAGTGTATGGAAGGTTCAGATCCAACAGATTGCTTATGCCTAAATGGGCAACTGACATAAAGTATATTCTTATTTGGCATGGAAGAGAAAGCTATAACACAGAAATTAATAGTTAACTCTTTCGTAAAGTATCAGCTTAAAAACTAATAGGGGCTACTATTTAGCTGATAATTAAATTTATTACAATCTTATTTTACACTTACCCAAATAAGTTATTAGAACACATTCCTTATTCCTTCTTAAAGGACATAAATACGTACCATTTTATTTTAATGAACTTGATGATCACAGATACGCTAATCACTTCCCATGTGTGCACCTCATAGTAGTATCAGTTTAAACCAATGTTCCTCAAACTGTGTCCCATGGGATCAATAACAGGTCAATATCTGTTTATTAATGGTCTGTAGTGAGGTCAGTACAGAAATTCAGATCAATATTTATAAACTGTTACAGCAATTTGACAATATTTTTATGTCTTTTGAATCTACTATAATCTTGTACCTCTTCAATATTTATTCCACTTTTGCCACATTTCATTTTTAACATTTTTAATAAGAGTATTAGTCTCTGACAGATTGGAAATTAAACAAAAACAAAACCTGCTATTCAATCAGACACTGTTTGAGACACTCTAGACTCCATCCATTTTTTACAAACAGGCTAGGCAGAGACTTTCACTCCATCTAACCAATTATAGCCCTTCAACGCAGGCAAAACTGTTCATTAGGTCAAACCTCAGTTATCCAATATGCAAAGTGTTCTTTCTGGCTACATTCCTCAGCTGGCACATCTGTGAGCCTGATAAATATTGTGCTGGTACATGAAGTTAATTAGCCTTAACTTTTGGAAATCGTTGTGCTTTCTAGTATTACAGAGATGGTGTTAATATTCCACTTAAAAATATGTATCACCACAAGGCAGCTGTAAGTTAACATTTAAGTACAGAACAACACTGAAATTCAAGGAGAATCTGTTCAGGGAATGCTGTCCGTTCATGCTCCTGATCAAGGAACCACCAGGTAACCTGGAAACATCAGGTGACAACACCTCAGGATGAGGGCAATTCCACATTCAGCCTCCCTAGTTTAAGGTGATGCAGCTGCTGCCAGACTCTTCAATGTTGATGTGTGGTTCACTGAAGGGGCAGGCCAGGAAAACTTCAGTATCTGACAATCCCTCAGCATTTACTGGGCAGGAGGCAGGGCTGTGCTTGTCATTGAAAATAAATGATCAGGTCACAGTGAGGGAGGAATGGTGGGGGTCTGCAGGGGTAACAGGAAGGGAGTGATTAAAGTAAAATCTCATTAACACTTGCCTTTACGTGCTAAATAAACTCACAAATACTTATGGAACTTTCTTTGTATATCATTGAAGTTCTGTTTTTGATGCTATCATTCAGCACTGTCTAATGCAATTCAAATTACTAGAAAAATAAAAATATGATTTAGAGAAATTATTCCAGGTAGGTAAGATCAGAATTCTGACGCTGAAGACTAAGAAAAATTTAATGATGGCCTTCTGGTCAGCCATCTTTCTGATTGATAAGAAAACATCTTGAACCAAGTGGGTTGCTGGGAAACATTCAATATGGGAAAGTTTATGGAAGACCAGAACAACCAAAGAAGTAGGATGACATGTAAAGAGACAAAATATGCATAAGCAAATTCGAAGGCAACATTAAAGGGAAACGTTTTAACTGAGATTTCAGGGGGTGGAGAACCCCTCAAGACAAATAATGGTAAGTCCATGGTTTGAGTCATCTAAAATTGGACTGAGCAGGGTATTGGAAAACAAAATGTGGCAACCAATCCTAGTCTGGCAGAATAATGAACACCATGAAATAAGAGGGCTTCGAGCTCTTCTTTCTATGGGTCTTTGAAATCCATAGCCACTAACATCATATACGCTGATACAGTGAAACATCAGTGTCTTAAACAATGTCAGTTCTGCAGTTAACGATCAGACCCATGTTTTGATGACTATCATAAACTTTCTTTGATTTTTTCCCCCTTTCTTCATTTCTATAAAGATTCTTTTCATCTATAAATTAAATTTTTACCTCTGGTATAACATTAAATACCATTAACGATAAGTATATCTTGATGTGTTCATACACTAGTCATGTAAATTTGCATACCATGCACTCTATGCTTGTCCAACACCTTTTCTTATTCTCCCCCAATCCCACTGATTCTAGCTGAATTCCAGCCCAATCACAGATTTAAACACTAATCTGCTAACAAGATTCACTTTAATTGACAGTAGCTGAAGTGCTAGTAAGTCATAAGAACAGCAGTTTCCAATCTTTTTGGCACCAGCGACCACCTTCGTGGAAGACAAAAAAATGGGGGAGATGGCTTCGGGGTGATTCAAGCACATTACGTTTATTGTGCACTTTATTTCTATTATTACTACATTTTAATATGAAATGAAATAATTATACAACTCACCATAATGTAGAATCAGTGGGAGCCCTAAGCTTGCTTTCCTGCAACTAGATGGTCCCATCTGGAGGTGATAGGAGACTGACAGATCATCAGACATTCGATTCTCATAAGGAGTGCTCAACCTGGATCCCTCACATGCACAGTTCACAATAAGGTTAGCGCTCCTGTGAGAATCTAATGCCGCTGCTGATCTGACAGGAGGCAAGGCTCAGACGGTGATGCAAGCAACACGGAGCAGCTGAAAATACAGATGAAGCTTCACTCTCTCACCTGCCACTCACGTCCTGCTGTGCAGCCTAGTTCCTTACAGGCCATGGACCACTAATGGTCCGTGGCCCAGGGTTTGGGGACCCCTGATAAGAGGAAACCTGCTGAATCGGTCATCCCCTTGTGTAAGATCAGTCAACTAACAGTAAAGACAGAGCATTTGACTCAGCTATCTAGCACTAACTTATTCTAACAGTTTTCTCTGCTAGTTATACTCTAGGCCCCATCCTTGCCATTAAAATGTACCACTATTACTGTGTTTTCACTTTGATTTATCTTTTTCTCCTTCTTGTTATCCTTTCTTTTGACTCTAAGCAACTATTTTACACTGGCTCTTATTATTATTATAAATATTTTTAAAAAAATAATTTCACTAAATATAAGGAAGTACTTATTCTTGGCAATTACCTTCTGCTTCTTTGGTTGCTAGAGAACAGCCCACAAACATAGTGCACATGTTTCTACAGAAAGAGAGCAGTGAAAACTAATTCAGTACCCCCCCATCCCCCCAAAAAATGTTTCTACCTGTAGATAGGATCTGGAAAAAGCATGTTTTGAAATTTGTATCTCACAGAGACACTGCTAGGAGAACTTGGTGGATGACTAAGCTGAAAATTCTGAAAGAGCAACAGCTTTCTTCATTCCTTAACATGTAGGATCTCCTGGAGTAATTCCGCTTTGCCTCACTTGTAAAAATGCCTTAAATTTGTCACATTCAACTTTTCCTTTCATATTGAGATCTTCACCAGTTCCCATTTTCTGGTATTATCATCAGTAATTTAGTCTTTTATTTGTGTAGGCTTAAATATAGATATTCCCACTTAATCCTTTCTTATATTTTCTACTTCCTGCGTACCCTTTATTATTTCATTTCTCTCTCTCAATGCTCTCTTGAATCAAAGGTCAATAGCATAATGAGTCAAAAAATAGGCTAAAGTGCTCTAATAATCTTAATTTAGGGAGTACTGATTTCTGTTCTCAGAGATACTTGGTCTGCAGGATATCTATGTAAAGTTATCTATAATAGTCTGCCCAAAAAGTTTTTTTAAGAATTCTGAGCATATTGGGGCACTCAGTGCAAATAAGGGATGGATTTAATCTGGAGATGTCTCACTTGGAGTCAATACAGGTCTTAAATGCATTACAAACACAGGCCTAGGAATGGAACCTCGTAGCTCTTGTCACCTTCTTAATTAAAAAATTTTGTGATGTAGGACTGTGTTCATTGTTACATTATCATTCCCTGTGATGCACACTTAGATTCTTCCCTGAGAGTCTGAAAAGGAGCTATATTCACTGAGCGCTTACTCTGTGCTTGGGAATATGATCATGTTTAGTTCAGAGCCCTAAACAGTCATATTCAGGTTGGAAGTTTGGTCAAAGTCATTTAAAATGACCATATCATTGAGTCTCACAACACACCATGGTTCTTTCTTAAAGAAAGCCTTTCTGAAACAGAGCCCGTTAATGCAACCTGATTATAGAAGAAATGTTCTGAACATGATCTACAAAGTCATACTGTGACAGGATAAAATGCAGCCTACCCACACCCACCCACACACAGAGCACACACACGGTATAGATTCATATTTTTTTCTGCCAAGGAGCAGGGAAAAAAGGAAACAGTTCTATTCCTTTCCCTCCTGTGTTCAAAGCCTGGATTGAGGCCAGTGTCCTAATCAGTTCTCATTGGCCCTGGAGGAATCAGAACCTTTTGTAAAATATAATAAAGGGCATAAAATCATGATAAAATGCATGAAAAAGCAGTGCCTTTGGTTAGGGAACGAGAAATAATTTAGCAGAACAGATGGATTGCATTGGTTTGGTATTATTGAGGACATGAAAGGGCTCATTTTGTGGCAGTTCCAAACTAAGAGAAAATGTCCAACTTAAATTTGACAAGTCAAACTACCTGCCTGCACTGGGGAAAACTCCATTTTCTTTAATCATTTTCAAAGTGGTGACATACTAGGCAAGAATTTCCACTGAAATATCTCATTTTCTGAAAGTATTTCATCCATCGTCCCTAAATAAAGGGATGTGTTTTTATTTATTTTCTCCAAAAATCCAGGGCTAAAGAAATTCATAGGTTAAAAAAATAAAGAAAATAAAGAATCGTAAATGACCTCTTACTGTCAAAGTTACACTCTGCCACAAATACCATACTTAATATTTAATGAGCCAATTCATAGTCTTATTGATTTTTTTGGATGTATTTTCTTTCTTAAAAAAAAAAACCATAAAAATCTGATCTCATTGCTTATGTCTAAGCACAACTACTGGAGTTTTAAAATGCTCCAAGCAACTGTTTCTTAAAATCTGAAATAAAAATGGTTTCTAACTGCCCCTGCAACTGCATGATCTTCCATACAACCCTCCTCGTGTAATAACATGTACTTCTCAGAGTTTCTCTCATAAAAAAGGTGGGGGAGTGAAAGAAGGAAGGAGGCAATTAAGCAGGCAAGTGGCCTAACAGGCTATTGGTCCTTTCTGTGGGTCACATGGTAAAAAAGAGAATTGCAACTTGGGAGCCTTGACTTCTAGTCCTGACTCTCACATATCCTTAACGTGCCTATAGTCAGATATGAGATATCTCTGTGGGCCTTTGTTTCTTCATCTATGAACATAAAGATGTTTGACTAAATTATGTCAAAGCTCATTTTTAGCCTTAAGATGATAGGATTCTATGTGAAATAACCTTATACACCATAGAAATGTAATAAAATATGCTTCGCTTTGATTTATGCATTTGCCTTAGGCAAGCAAATAAAATAATTGCAATGATAAATTACTGAGGTTGAGGCCAAAGAGAAACCTGAATAAGGATTTTCAAAAGGAGTCCAGCTATTCCATGATGCTCACTTCTTATAAGTTTAATCATAATTGAAAAATAAGAGAATTTTTCACAGCTTATATTCCTATCCTGTAACAATTTCAAAATAATAAACACTTTTAACAATTTTTGAAAATTATGTACGACACTTGTGAGTTAGTGTCATCTTTGTTTCTCAGGTTAATGCTTACTTCTGTTACTTTCCCATCTCCAAATATTTGATTCACTTGCCTATTTGTCTCTATCTTGTTAAGGTTACATTAAGAAGTTGTGTTTCTGTTTCAGTAGTTCTTAACATTGGCTGCACCTTGGAATCAACTGGGAAGTTTAGAAGGTACTGATGCCTGGGTCCTACCTTATTACCTTTGTCTGGGTGCAGTTCGGGCACCCAGGTGTTTCCAACCACCCAGGGGATTCTAATGGATAGCATAGGTCAAGAACCACATGTTAGAGGGAGCTGTCCATACTTACTGCTCATAAGTGAGTGCAAGATACTGATACTGCACTGACCAACACGGGTCTACAGAATGGTTAAAATATTTGGTTGGTGGACAGAAGGTCGGTGAGTAAAAAATTATCTATCTTCAAAATGTTAAGTGCCTTTCATATGTCTTAATACTGCTTGATTCAGTCACTATGACTTATTTTAAACTATTTTAGGACATACAGCCATTTCTAAAGCACTTCAGAAGACAGCAAATCCCATTTCAATAATAAAGCTCTGAAATGGTGACAAGCATATATACTCTCTATTTTTTTTAAGTTTTACTTCCACCTATTTCAAATCACTGTCCTCATCAGAAAGCAAGAAAAAATGTTATCCCTTAATCTAACTGCTCAATTTTCACAATTCTTTATGCAACTGAACCCCCTACATTGCAGTTATTCTTTTTAAAAATTATAAATAAATATTTTAATGGTTGAATTTAAAGCTTTGCTTTTTTAAACTGGTCATCATGTATGAAACAAACTTTCAACATGTATTTTTTGTTGCTCAAAAACTGCAGTTTTCATATGACTGAAAATTATGTAACTCTTTTTATTAATAAGCTTTAATGCTGCTGTTTCAGAAGCTCTGTATTACTTTCCAAATGGACTCAGAAGAACAGCCTCTCTTATTTCCTTTTGTTGGTTGTTTCTGTTTAGCAGACATTTTTAAAAGAAATTCTAAATCATTTGACTATAATCTGCACAATTAGTTTTGGTGTATTTATCTGCCTGGGTCCCCTCTGTGATATACAAATATCTTTTAGAACAATGACAATGTAGCCTGGTTTACTCATCAAATCTAGATCACTTGTTCTTCTTCCCAAGACTGCCATATCCTTTAGAGACAATTCACAGGGCTCCCTGTTTGAGTTTCTCTCTGTTTTGTGGTTAGATTCTAAGACACAAACACATAATTTGTTTTTCTTTTTGCAAACTAAGCAAAACAGTACACTGTTACGTGCTGCCATTTAGTTAGACTACTCTATAAAACAAATGTTTAATTGAATTTCCATTAACTCTGTTTTCAGTGCTTTGCAGTCTTGATGTCAGAAAACCTGCACATTCCAAAGTGTTTCACCACAAATGAATGTATTTCCTTACTTAGATTTGATTTAAAACAAAGAGGTATTTTAAAGTCACCTATGTGTGCAAGAAGATATGCTAGAATCCCCGCTTCTTAGCATCATAAGATTCTGCACTACACTTGCTCTCCACTTTTCTCATTGGAACTGCCGAGAAGTCCCTGAAGGGACAACAGTAGCTTGGATTTGTGTCCCAGAATTGTTTTGTAATTACTTTGTGTTGGCACTTGAATAAACGAGTTAAACATTTCAGCACAGTATGTTGCTTATGGTTTTTACTTATGAATTAAGCGAAGCAAAGTTATTCAATATTAGTCACAAAAAGGCAGTGCAAATTCCACATAGTGTGTAATCCAACAAAAGCATTATAAAATGTTATTATTCTCAAAACAAATGTGAGAGCAAGCAAATGTCTGTGGGTGGTTTGGTGGGGCTGGGAGTCATGAGCATTTCTGGAAGAAACAACTGCAAGTGCATTTCTAACAGATGATGGATCAACCTCCACAATTTTTTTTTTTGACCACAGAAGAGCACATTTCTTTTCTTCAGGAGCATGCACATCTTAGAAACCCAGCTACCTAATCAAATAGCTTGTTTCTGAAGGCGACACCAAATAACCCCTCCAGATCCATTTCTCATGGTGATAAGAAAGCTGCTGGTTTTGCTGTTTGCTCCCAACAAAATCACTAAACTAAGTATGAATGATTCAGTAGGGGAAAAAATTAAATGGTATTGGCATGAAGGACTACTAACTGCCTCAACTTATTAAAAACAGTGCCACGTCATGCCAAAAAAAGTTAACCCATGTAACCACTGCAATCTAATATAATGAGGACTAATGTTTTCTCTGGCTACTAATCAGGATTAGTAAGCAGAGCCAATTTACACTATAGCTTACAAACTAAGAGTAATATGTTTATTGAAACATTCTAAAAATTTAGTCTACTCTTAACCAAAGAGAGTGTTATGTTCCAAAAGAACTGCTTAACAATTCCAGTGTCAGACAGTATTACAGCTGTAAGAGATCCTAGCAAATATCTTGCCTAACACCCTCATCTAAACATAGGAAAACCAAAGAACAGCAAAGTTAAATGGTTTGACAAAAGCACACAACTAATGGCAAAACTAAGGTCAAATCTAATATTGAATGATCATCTTTGAGAGAATACATTTTGATTAATTTGCGACATTGCTAAATGAATTGACATAAACCAAAAGTTTGATCTGTGGATCAGTCTCCTGTTTGGAAATGAACGAATCCTTTTAGTGTTTTCAAATTGCTATCTTTTCTATTATGTCATTTTTTATTTCATTAATTGTAAAATTGACTGCTCTGTTGGTTGAGGAAAGCTGACTCTTCTCTGTATGTCAGCAGAATTGAGATTGCTCATTTTTTGTCCTGGTCAAATAGTAACCCCAATAAACAAAGAACACAAATGACAACACAAAGAGGGCAAGTTTTTCCTCGCAAGATCTGGGATGTTTTCCTCTTCACACGCTCACATGTAACATTACCTCCCCTGTCTCTTGGTCACAGGGTCCCACCGATGCTGTCAAGACTATAGAGGAAACTGACCACGATCTTCCTCATTTTTTTCTTTCTCAAGCACAATCACTGGGAGTCTTCAAAATCACAGTAACACAAAATGAATGACTCAAAACCCCTTTGAAATTTGTATTTGTGTATTTACTTGTATGATTGTTTAATTAATGCCTGCTGATCACACCAGATAGTAACCTTCTTGAAGACAGGGGATATATATTTTCTACTCAGTGTTATATCTTCTACTCCTAAGAAAGATGCCTGGAAAACTCAAATTCTTGATAAATATCATTGAATGGATACATCACTGTTCTCAATGTGTGACGTCCAGGTCAACAGTATCAGAATCACCCAGACACATGTTAGTAATACAGATTCTTGGACCCCACTCCAGACTTACTGAATTAGAAATTCTGAGTTTAGAGCTCAGCAATCTGTGTTTTACCATCCCCTCAGATGATTCTGAAATATGCCAACATTCAAGATATCCTTCTCACCAAGAGTGGCCATACAGATCTGATGGGAAAATAGTTCCCAAAGATGGCAGATGACTATCTGGATACTGAAAAACAATGCACTGACCCAGGTTGTATGCATTATATTCCTAATTGATTATACCCTTTCCTGTGGAATCTAATAAATCCTCTTTTTTGAGTTCTTATTTCCCACAACAAAGGGAGGAAATTGTTTGTACTGCTTAGGAGAAAATGATAACCTAAGACATCTGGCCTGGTACTCAAATCCCTGGAGTCCCAGTTAGCAGAGATTATACCTCCTCATGTTAGCATGTTTTAGTAAAAACTAGGCAAAGGAACTAAAGTTTAACTTCCTGATAGCCTCTTCTAGCCTATTTAGAAGTAATGCCCTTGAGCCTTGATTCTCTTTATTTGGGTCCTGGGGGTATCTTGGTAAATAAGTTACTCACACCTGAGCTGGGACCCAACTTTCTCTCTGGAGTGAATAAGTGAACTCCAGTGGGCAGATACTATCATTATCTTTGATTCCTTTAGAAGGCTCAGAAACACTAACCAGGTAGCCTTTTGGGTAGGACCCTTCTTGCCCTTTCTACTAGCCTAAACACCCACCACGCACACAGATCACATGCCTCCATGGTGTGCTTTTCTCCTGATTCTTCAACAACTCTGATTCTTAAGACATGTGGCAAATTGCTAAAATATTCGTTGATAAATTTGTGTTGTATTTTTCACAGCATTCATATTTTGAAAACAATTTGGCATGAAATAGAAAGTTTAGCATCTTTGTAAGATGGCTTAATAACACAGTAAAATATTTGCATATATACTTAGTCAAATCAAAAATATTAGAATAAATCTACAAGGAATATATATCAATTGCTTCCATTGTGTTTAGTTAAAAAAAAAAAATGGACTTGGGAGAGCACTAGGTAAGATTCTACTATTCCTGAGGTGGGTTACCTGGTTTGGAATAATCTCTTTGTGTTCCATTTTTAATTACTCCCCTACTCTTCTGGTAAAAACAATCAGGAAGAGAAAATAAGTTATGAAAATCATGTTTTCCTTTTAGTTCTATGTTTTATCTTATATTGAACAAAATGTCTCTACAAAAGGATAACACTTGTTAATAATGTCTAAAATTTAATTTTGAATTTTTCTAATATCATTCATACGTGGGCAGAGGGACATAAAATTCCTAGGTATCTTAAAAGTGAATTAATTGTTAGTGGTTTTAGAAATTCCATTTCATGTTTTGGTTTAGGTTAGCATCTCATAATTTCATAAAGTAAATAAATTTATATAGGCAATAATTTCTTTGCTCATATGGGAGTTTTGATAATGTAGGAGCATTATTATATATAATGATAAATAATACAGGCAACAAAATCTTCACTTAAGAAAGCAAACACCTGGTGAACTGCCATCAAACTATGTCAGGAAAAGTAGATTCTACTTGCATTGTTGCAACGTTTTGGATATGATGTTTGTACTTGATCTTAATTAAGTGCAAATCTGCTGATCTGGGCTTGTGAGTGTATTATTTGTTAATTTTGTGGTTGAGTATTACTAAGGAGACTATTCTTCTCAAGCCCATAGTTGTGTGATAGTGTTTCTGACATCTCACCTTGTGTTTGATATTACATTGGTCAGTGCTATGCAAACTGAATTGTACCATTTTGAATAATAAAGAACTAAAATAATGTAATGTATATAAGCAATTGAAAAAGAAGACTAACCAGAAAAGGATAATAGACTTTTGAATTTTTAGACCAGTGTGAATCATACCAAATTCCATTTATTTCTATACTCTGTTCTTTTCATAAACAGTTCTCCTTCAGGTAATAGGTTTTAGGAATACCACTATCTAACAATGCATTCGAAAGCTGTGATCAGCCACTGACAATTTGAAGTAGTTGGGACCAGGCCAGCTGCTGCAGGATATAACACAAACGTGAATGTGAAAAAAATGTAAGCAGCAATGTCTCAGCTGGCAAAAGCACAGAAAAATTGCAGAGCAGATGAAAAGGTGAGACGGGAATGTTCACATGAATAAATGCATTTTGTCCATTAAGACTAGTCTACCACAAAGAATTCTCCTTGCTGGTCTACTTTATGGACTCCATCTGGGATTGTGTAGAAAAGAGAATGGTTTGGTCTCCAAATTGCATTATCAGAAACATGAAATCCTTAAAGATAACTCTAAAATTGACCAGAGTATGAAAGCCTTCTGCCATACAATGTGAATGCCACTGGCAAAAAAATGAATAATAGACTTGCACTCAGGAAAGGACCAGATAAATAAATCTAGCTCATTTTCCTTCACTTTGGGGTTTCTAGGTAAAGGATACATTTAATCAAAAGCAGAGCTTTAAATATGAAAACTATTTGATAATTCTATCGTAAATATGTAATAAAACATGAGACTAAATCTGTACATAGTGTTATGATATATTCATTCACAATCTCAACTACTGAACGATCCATAAGACACTACCAATGATTTCATGTTTTTAAAAACCAATTAATTTCCCTTGTAACATAGAATATATTATCCACCGTTTAAAGAAAAAAATCCATAAAGAAAATTTTTTATCCATAGAAATGAACAAACTGAATGAATGGCTTTACATCGTCAAAAGTCAATTATTTTTAGTAGCTTGCAGAGGAAAAGGATCAGACTGATGTAACTCACGCAGTCATATGTAGGCAAGTGCACTTGACCTGGGGAAAAATTCTGTCTGCTTTGGCATTTCTAATTCAAGTAAAATATTTTACAGACTCAGTTTAAACCTAAGTTGAATTTGAATAGGAATTTTGTTGACTACATTTTGGGACCATAATTGTCTTGTGAAAGTTTAGAATTCCAGTACTTGAATTATGTTTAGAACCTAACAGAGACCCAGTAAAAGAAATAATTAGTAAATGTTAAAATAATGTAAGAAAACCCATGGAGGGCATTTTTCTTTTAAAAATACCTTAGATTCAATGCAGAAGGTTACTGGATTTCAGACAACAATGTACATTTATAGCAACTAAATCAAATAGCAGCTGGTTGTTACATATTTTGCACATTTGACAATGGGAGCCTTTCTGAATTGATATGACTGTTATTTTTAACCTTTGAAAGCATAAAAAGATATATTTTTCCAAATAAAAATGGTATTCACCAGGCATCTACTGAAATAAGTTTAAAGAAATAATGAAAAAATGAAAGTATTCAAATCCCTTCATCAAGTTATAAACACATCAATCATTTCGATAAAAAGAAATCACTTTTAGTGGTAAGAGGACAGTTAATATTTTAAATCTATTCATTTCCATGTGGCAAAACTCTAAATTCAAAGTTTAGTTTATAACCAAAAATAATAATTACTTAGCAAAGAGTTTCTCAGAAGATCAACTCAATAAATAACGTCTATTTGCAAACAGTGCTACCATGTGTATGTAATAATTCTGCAACATTGGAACACACACATCAGGCAGCTGCTCAGCTCATCAACACTGACTGAGTACTTACAATGTGCCCCGCCCAGAGTCAGGTGGTAAGCTCTGTGCTACTTGAATCTATGATGGTTCATCAATCATGGTGTTTGCACTATATAGTTAATATTTTTCTATTACTCCCCAAATGAATACTGGCCTCTTTACATGATTTATTTAAGTAAGTAAAAGAGTGTGTCCAATTCTGGATTACCTCACATTTATTTAGCAGCCCAGTTTCTTGCAGTCGTGACCAGATACTCTGTATTCGTCCAGCATGTTCAGGGTGGGTGGTGGAATTGCCACAAACGCACTGGTGTTTCAGCATCAAGGGGTCATAGGCAATTCCTTCAAGACAAGGGAAATACAGCACAAGATTGAGTAATGATACAAGATAATGACACATGTTAGGATATAATACGATAACTCCAAAAAAGTCATTATTCTTAAAATAAATTTAACAAAGGGGGAAATAATACGTAACAAATTCTCAGGAGCACATAAGAACTATTTAGTCCTGTCTATCTGGATACTTAGGCAAAAACATGAACTCATGCACTAACCAGTACAGAGAACCTAGTTTAGTAAATCTGTAAAGTGATGAAGATGATAACATTTTAAGACACGTCAGATTAAAAAAATATATATATATATAGTAATCTTATGAGTATTTTAAATCATTATGAATTGTTTTTAGGCAGATAATTTAATTCAGCAGAGGTTTTAATTTCACCACACCATTGGAGCCACAAAATGAGCTGGCTCTTTACATCTTTCATGAGTAATTCTAGCCTGACTTTAGTTCGCGGTTTCATTTTTGTAATAAAATGGAGGATTTTCCCACTGTTTGCCTATCCTGTTTAGTAATTTCTTCAAGGCTGTTCAAAAACAGTTTCTTTGTTTATTTGTGTTTCTTACCACCATTTATGTCATTATGTAACCAATATGGATGTTGTAGATCTTATAATATTGTGGGGCATTTAAAGTGTTTCTTTAAAAAAAAATGTAAATTACAATGCCACTACTAGAGATTATACAGATACTAATGAATACAATCTTTTAAATTATCAGGTATTAGCATATTTCATTTTCAGGTAGGCCTTATGATGAGAAAGATTTTATAATGACATGATAAAACTAATTATTAGCAGAACTTAAAATAGAACTTTTTAAAGTAACAAGTTAGATGATAATTATAACTCTGGCTCATTTAAAGAAGATTTCTACCCATAAACCTATTCCTTGAGGTGGAAACGTGTTACTTGCAAAATTGCCTGACATAAGAAATTATTTAACAAATCAAATGTCTTCCAATAAGTGACCACTGAAGTTTATTTGTAGATGGCAAGAACACCCATTATAAGAAATTTTACAACAACCAAAAACATCTTCAGGAATAGATGAGCACAAGTAATTTATGCTGTAAAGGAAGTTTAATTAAATACATTTTATTCTCCTTTTGGCTCACATTATTGTGTTAAAGAAATGTTACTCAAGAGAAGAAAATATTTTTCCTTGCGTGTACTAAAATAATGCAGAAGAATGGCACATGCATTTTGAAACCATGTGGTAAAAATTATGTCTAAGAAAAAAAATATAATCTTACTATTCCAAATAATATCTATTCTTAGGACTCAAATGGCTTCAAACTCCATCCATCTTCCCCTGATTCTCACATTTTCTTCCTTAGGACTGACCTCCCTTACGAGCAGCTTACTTGCACACTTACCCATTGAATGACCCATCCGAAATCTCCACTTAGTTGTCTCATAGTTTTCATAAAGTGAAAATGTCTCTGATTTTTAATTCGTGATCTTAAACCACACATGACACTACTCATGTTTACAAAAGACATCAAGAACTGCCATTGTTCATACGAGAAACCTTAATGTCCCCTTGACGTCCCCACCTCCAATGAACCAAAGCAGTGTCTGTTTTCCCTCCAAAACAGATCCTGAATCACTCACTCTCCTTATCTCCACTGCCAAAACCATACGCAATTCAAGGTTTTATTATCTTTAATCTGGACTCCTGAGATTGCCTGGTAACACACAACCTGACTTTCACTCTTTTCCATTTGCCATACAGCAGTGGCCACTTCTGCTTAAATCCTTCAGGGCCTTCACTGAAGAGACTGAAATTCCTCCGGGCCAGCATAAATATGCCCCTCCCCATCTTTCCAGCTTCATTTCATATCCCTCCCTCTTTTGTTCTCTATTTCGCCTACAAAGGCCTTCCTTCCTTTCCCCAAAAGGTCAAAATCCTAGCAGCCTTGTGATATTCATACATGCTATTCCCTCTATGCCAGAAATTCTTCCTTCTTGACCTCCATAACTCCAGTCCTCATTTGGCTAATTTTTTTTCACTCTTCAAGGCTGTTTTTCATGTCACCTCCTCTACCAAGCATACCCTGAGATCTCTAGATTAGGTCTCCTACTATACGCTCTCTTAGCATCCTCTAGGTCTCCTTCAAGCATTTGTCACAATTATATAATTGTTGTATAATTTTGTTAATTGTATATTTTCTTCACTAGACGGTGAGATCTTTGAGAGCACAGATTATAGTTGTATTTTTACCTCTGAAATTTCAGTGGCCATCAACATGCTTAAATAAAGCAGGTCCTCAAAAATATTTTTTAATGAGTGAATGAAAACCATAAATGAATGAATATATCCCAAAAATAGTTCAGGTATTTCCACTGTAAAGCTTTCCTCAATGAATCTAATTGGTGGATCTCCTTGGATTCCTGAAGAGTAGTCTTGTTTAATCTTCTACCTTTTATTTTATGTCCCTTATCTTCCTACCCTAAGTGCTTCCAATATAGGCATTTATTTTACTCAGCTTTATATTTCTACATGGAATTTCATAAAGTCCTCTTTTTACATTTTGCATAAAGTCCAATATGGATAAATATTTTTAAATAAAGTCAGAAGGAAGATATCAAGGAAGGCAGACAAGGAAGCAGGCAAGCAGGAAGGAAGAATAACATTTAAAATACAAAGATGTGTAAGACATGTCTTCACAATTTAAATATATCAAGTATTTATGAGTTACTACCATATAAGAAGAACTGTTTAACATTTTTTCAACTATAGTTTCATAAATAAAAAGTGATAGTTGAATAAGAATATGGAAACAAAAGGTATAACATCTGCCTCATTTTGAAAATATGTTTTTGGCCAGGTATGGTGTCCCACACCTGTAAGCCTAGTACTTTGGAAGGCTGAGGCAGGAGGATTGCTTGAGCCCAGGAATTTGAAACCAGCCTGAACAACATAGGGAGACACTGTCTCAACCAAAATTTTTAAAAACTAGCCAGGAGTGGTAGTGTGCCTGCTGCTGGTGGGAGAATTGCTTGAGCCCAGGATGTCAATGCGGCAGTGAGCAGTTATTGAGCCACTGCAATCCCGCCTGGGCCACAGGGTGAGAACTTGTATCTGGAAAAAAAAAAAAAGAAGAAGAAGAACTATATTCTTCAAGAGTAGAGATTCTAATCGTTACATTGCTTAACTTTTTCACTATTTCATCTCTTGACATATCTAAGCTTACCTCCATAGTAATGTTTCCCCCTTTTAATGTCATTTTCCCCATAATCCACTGCCAAGAAAAAAAAAAATTGTAAAACAGGTTATGGTAGCTGGGAATTATTGCCAGGTACCTGGAGATTATAATTCAAAGTCCAGGGGCTCTTGGAAAGCCATTTGAATTTAAAGGGAAATACATACAATCTGGAACTCCAAACTTCCACTGAGTCATTCTAACGATGTATCACTGAGGTGTTAACAGGTAGGCTGCAAAATGAAACTTTAACCTCATCCTTCATCTCCATTCCTTTCCTCTCTCTTTCATTCTCTCTCTTTGGCTTCTCAGAAACATGGACTTACAGGGTGAGAAATAAGACTGCTCTTCTCTTTTCAATTCATATGGAATTCTACTTCTGTTTGACCCTTTCTGGCTCACTGATTACCATTTGCAATATAACATAAGCCAATAGATTAATTATTTTTTCTCCTGATCAGTGGGACAAGAGTTAAAATTAGGATTTGAAAAATAAACAAAAGAGTGTCAAAATATTTACCTGCATTTTAAACAATAGTTGTTTGTTTTCCACATATATATGTTGAAAATATGTATACATACACATATTTTTTACAAGAAATCCTTAAAATTTCTTGATAAATTTTTTAGATAAACTTGGAATTGTACTTTCTCTGTCTCTCAGTCTTATTAAATGAGATAATGTATTTGTAGCATCGAGTATAGTGTCTTTCCTTCTTTATTGCATGTAGTTGTCATTTTTTAGCCATATACTCTATTTATGTCTTCAAATTTACACTCAGTCTAGTAAGACCTGTTAGCCTGAGTCTATAGAGTCTTTAGACAACTTATCTTGTCTATAAAAATAGCTGAGTTTAGAATATTTAGACTAAAATTATTGATCCTGATTTCTAGTTCCTAACATTCAACTTCATATTGCATTTCTGGGAACTACCTGAGGTTTCACACCTTCCCAAGGTGTTTGCTAAACAACACTTATTAAACATCTTCTAGGGCAAGGGACAGGACAAAGGACTAGCACAGTACATATATATATATACATGACATGGCATCCCCCTAGAAGATGCAGAATCAGTAGACAGTTATTGAATGCTCACCATGTTCCAGATTCTAGCAGCTTCATTTTACCACATTTAACTTAAAATCTAGTAGTAAGGCTGGGTGCAGTGGCTCACGCCTGTAATGCCAGCACTTTGGAAGGCCAAGGCGGGCGGATCACCAGAGGTCAGGAGTTCGAGACCAGCCTGACCAACATGGAGAAACACCGTCTCTACTAAAAATACAAAAAATTAGCCGGGTATGGTGGCATATGCCTGTAATCCCAGCTACTCAGGCGGCTGAGGCAGGAGAATCGCTTGAGCCTGGGAGGTAGAGGTTGCAGTGAGCCGAGATTGCGCCATTGCACTGCAGCCTGGGTAACAAGAGCAAAACTCCGTCTCAAAAAAAAAAAAAAAAAATCTAGTAGTAGAAGTGAGAAAACTATGACACTTTTGAAAGCTCTGCTAAAGAAAAAACTTGTGAGGCTAGAGAATCAAAGAAGATCTCCTAAAAACAAAACTTTTTTTAAAAAGATGGAATGATCTGCAAATGGTAGAATTACTAAAAAAGATAAAAGAAACTTCTGAAACAAGGTTGATTTCTAATGACCTTCAAATCACACACATAGCAGCTGTTACTATTTCTATCCATAACGCTAATCTATCCATAAGACTTATGTTGTCTTATTTTTAAAATTTCTTTTTTAATATTTTAATTTTAATTTTTTAATTTTATGTTTTCTGGGGACAGATTCTCACTCTGTCACCTAGGTTGGAGTGCAGTTTATATTTTACTATTTGTAATTTTTTTTTTTTTTTTTTTTTGAGATGGAGTCTCACTCTGTCACCCAGGCTGGAGTGCAGTGGCACAATTACTGTCTGTAACATTTTTTAACAAGAACATATAACTCAGAACACATAACTCAAAGTACCAAACAGTGTAATTTTTAGATTATTTGTGAAACTTGATGTTTCCAGCAAGCAAATGATATAATGTCTAAAAGTTCTGTCTAAAAAAATTAATAAATTGTACCTCTCACTAGATAAGAAGCATTTCCTAAATCTTACAGCTTTGTGTTTGTTTGTTTGTTTCATGTAAGTCATCTTAACAGAGTATCAGACAGCTAGAAAGGAAGTGGGTAGAAGAAATTCTCAACATAAGCCTTTCAACTAACACTATATGAATGTCTGTTAAGGCCTAGGAATTAGATTAAGTGTTGCCATTTAACTGTAAAGCCAGGAAGGAGATTCAACCAGCATGTAAGTTGGCAAAAAGTGAAGCCAAACACAATTCACTACACATGTGCTGGCAAAATATCTGGAAATATTTTTCTACATTCAAGAATGAGTGAGAAAAAAAAAAAAAACAGGGCCTTTGAGAATATACTACAGATATTATGAAGGAAATATCATTCATACTGCTTAGTTCAGTGAACATGATTTACTATAGGAAGCAAAATAAGATTTTAGAAAATGTTTTGTTCTCTTCAAATGTCAAAAGGCACTGGCCCTATAACATCAGAAACCAAAACTAAATAAAGGCAGAGATAAAACTAAATTAAAAAGACAATGGAATGAATAAAAATAAAACTGGATATGATAAACAGGGATTGCAAGGAAATTAAAGAGTAGCAAAATTAAAATCTATACTGGAGGCAATAAAGAAAGGAATTTACATTTCAGAAAGTCAGATCAGTGCTATTGAATACAAACTTGAGACGTCTCCAGAATATAAAGGAAAGGACTACTAGATGTACATAATAAGATGAAAATAGAATGGTCAGAAAAAAAATCACCAAACAAAAAGTTGTCATTGCTTCTGAGGAGGAAATCTGACTAACCAAATACAGGAATACCTGGGACATAGTGCTGGTTTGATTCCAAATCATCCGAATAAAGCAAATATCACAATAAAGCAAGTCACGTGAGTTTTTTGGTTTGCTTATGCATGTAAAAGTTATGTTTACATTATACCATAACCTATGAAGAGTGGAATCATTGTGTCAAAGAAACCAATGTGTATACCTTAATTAAAAATTAATTTACTGCTAAAGTGCTAATAATCATCTGAGCTTTCAGTGAGTCATAATCTTTTTGCTTGTGGAGGGTCTTGCCCTGATATTGATGGCTGCTAACTGATCAGGGTAGTAGTTATTGAAGGCTGGAGTGGCTATGTCAATTTCTTAAAATAAGCAACAATGAAGTTTGCAACATCCATAAACTCTTCCTTTCACAAAACATTTCTCCCGGCATGAAATGTTGCTTGGTATTATGACATTTAACCTATAGAAGGCCCTCTTTCAAAACTGGAGTCAATCCTGTTCAACTTTGCTGCTGCTTTATCAACTAAGTTTATGTAATATTCTAAATCCTTCGTTGTCATTTCAGCAATGCCCACTGCATCTTCACCAGGAGTGGACTCCATCCCAAGAAAACATTTTTCTCGCTCAACCCCTAAGAAATAACTCCTTATTAATTCAAGTTTTATAACAAGATTGGAGCAATTCAGTCATATATTGAGGTTCCACTTCTAATTCTAGTTCCCTTGCTACTTCTGCAGTTAGTTCCTCCATTGAAGTATTGAATCCCTCGAGTCATCCATGAGAACTGGAATCAACTTCTTTCAATCACTTGCCAATGTTGATATTCCTCCCATGAATCATGAATGTTCTTAATGGCATCTAGAATGGTGAATCCTTTCCAGAAGGTTTCAATGTACTTTGTTCGATCTATCAGGGGAATCACTGTCTATGGCAGGTATAGCCTTATAGAGGATATTTCTTAAATAATAAGATGTAAAAATTTAAAAGACCCCTTGATCTATGGGCTGCAGAATGGATGCTGTGTTAGCAGGTATGAAAACTTAATCTCCTTGCACATATCCATCAGACTTCTTGGGTGACCAGTTATACAGTCAATTAGGCAGTAATATTTTGAAAGGGAACATTTTATCCCCCTGAGTAGTAAGTCTAAAAATTGAGCTTAAAATGCTCTAAACAGATATGCTGTCACCCAGGCTTTGTGGTTCCATTTATAGAGCACAGGTAGAGTAGATTTAGCATAATTCTGAAGGGCATAGTATTTTGAGAAAGGGAAATGAGCATTGGCTTCAACTTAAAGCCACTAGCTGCATTAGTCTCTAACAAGAGAATCACCTTATCTTTTGAAGTCAGTCATTGACTATTTCCCTCTATCTCTTAAAGTTTTCTCCCTATCTCTTCTTCCAATGAAAGGCTGTTTCATCTACAATAAAATTATGTTGTTTGGTGTAGCCATCATCATCAGTGATCTTAGCTAGACTTTCTGGAAAACCTGTTGTAGCTTCTACATCAACACTTGCTGCTTTATCTTGCACTTTTATGCTATGGAGATGGCTTATTTTCTTAAACCTCAAGAGCCAACCTCTGCTGGCTTTCAACTTTTCTTCAGCAATTTCCTCACCTCTCTCAGCCCTCATAGAAATGAAGAGTTAGGGACTTGCTCTGGATGAGGGTTTGGCTGAAGGAAATACTGTGACTGGTTTGATCTATCCAGACCACTAAAACTCTCTCCATATAAGCAATAGGGCTGTTTTGCTTTCTTATCATTTTTCTGTTCATTACAGTAGCACTTTTAATTTCCTTCAAGAGCCATTCTTTTATATTCACAGCTTGGGTAACCAGCACGAGAGACCTAGCTTTTGCCTATCTCAGCTTTTGAAGCGACTTCCTCACTAAGCTCACTCATTTCTAGCTTTTGATAGAAATTGGGAGACATGTGACTCTTCCTTCACTTGAACACAGAGGCACTTTAGGGTTATAAATTTGCCTAATTTCAATATTGTAGTGTCACTGGAATAGAGAGGGCCAAAAAGAGAAAGGAAGATGGGGCCATGCCCACTTAGTGGAGCAGTCAGAACACACACAACATTTATCTACTAAGTTCACTGTCTTGATTGGGTGTGGTTCATGGTTCCCCAAAACAATTACAAAAGTACTATAAAAAGATCACTGATTGGGTCCATTCCAAGATGGCCAAATAGGAACAGCTCTGGTCTGCAAGTCCCAGTGTGGTCAACACAGAAGATGGGTGATTTCTGCATTTCCAATTGAGGTACCTGGTTCATCTCAGTGGGACTGGTTGGACAGTTGGTGCAGCCCATGGAGGGTGAGCCGAAACAGGGCAGGGCATCATCTCACCCGGGAAGCACAAGGAGTTGGGGGATTTCCCTTTCCTAGCCAAGGGAAGCCATGACAGACTGTACCTGGAAAAAGAACAGGACACTTCTGCCCAAACACTGTGCTTTTCCCAAGGTCTTAGCAACTGGCAGACAAGGAAATTCTCTTCTGTGCCTGGCTCGGTGGGTCCCATGCTCACAGAGACTTGCTCACTGCTAGCGCAGTGTGAGATGCAACTGCGAGGCAGCAGCCTGGCTGGGGAAGGGGTGTCCGCCATTGCTGAGGCTTGAGTAGGTAAAACAAAGCAGCCAGGAAGCTCAAACTGGGAGGAGCCCATCGCAGCTCTGCAAGGCCTACTGCCTCTATAGACTCCACCTCTGTAGGCAGGGTATAGCTGAACAAAAGGCAGCAGACAACTTCTGCAGACTTAAACGTCCCTGTCTGACAGATCTGAAGAGAGCAGTGGTTCTTCCAGCACAGCATTTGAGCTCTGAGAATGGACAGACTACCCCTTCAAGTGGGTCACTGACACCCATGTAGCCAAACTGGGAGAAACCTCCCAGTAGGGACCAAGAAACACCTCATAGAAGTGGGTGCCTCTCTGGGACAAAGCTTCCAGAGGAAGGATCAGGCTGCAATATTTGCTGTTCTGCAGCCTCCACTGGTGATACCCAGGCAAATAGCATCTGGAGTGGACCTCCAACAAATTCCAGCAGACTGGCAGCTGAGGAACCTGACAGTTAGAAGGAAAACACACAGAAAGGAATAGCATCAACATCAACAAAAAGGACATCTACAACAAAACCCCATCTGCAGGTCACCAACATCAAAGACCAAAGGTAGATAAAACCACAAAGATGGGGAGAAACCAGAGCAGAAAAGCTGCAAATTCTAAAAACCAGAGTGCCTCTTCTCCTCCAAAGGATTGCAGCCCCTCACCAGCAATGGAACAAGGATGGATGGAGAATGATTTGACGAGTTGACAGAAGTAGGCTTCAGAAGGTTGGTAATAACGAACATCTCCGAGCTAAAGGAGCATGTTCGAACCCATCTCAAGGAAGCTAAAAACCTTGAAAAAAGATTAGATGAATGGCTAACTAGAATAAACAGTGTAGAGAAGAGCTTAAATTACCTGATGGAGCTGAAGACCATGGCACGAGAATTTCATGACACATGCACAAACTTCAAAAGCCGATTCAATGAAGTGGAAGAAAGGGTATCAGTGATTGAAGATCAAATTAATGAAATAAAGTGAGAAGACAAGGTTAGAGAAAAAAGAGTAAAAAGAAATGAACAAAGCCTCCAAGAAATATGGGACTATGTGAAAAGAACAAATATATGCTTCATTGGTGCACCTGAAAGTGATGGGGAGAAGAGAACCAACTTGGGAAACACTCTTCAGGATATTATCCAGGAGAACTTCCCCAACTTCAAAAGGCAGGCCAACATTCAAATTCAGGAACTACAAAGAACACCACAAATATTCCTCAAGAAGAGCAACCCCAAGACACATATTTTCAGATTCACCAAGGTTGAAATGAAGGAAAAAATGTTAAGGGCAGCCAGGGAAAAAGGTCGAGTTATCCACAAAGGGAAGTCCATCAGACTAACAGTGGATCTCTTGGCAGAAACCCTACAAACCAGAAGAGAGTGGGGGCTAATATTCAACGTGGTCAAAGAAAAGAAATTTCAATCTAGAATTTCATATCCAGTCAAACTAAGCTTAATAAGTGAAGGAGAAGTAAAATCCATTACAGACAAGCAAATGCTGAGAGATTTTGTCAACACCAGACCTGCCTTACAAGAGCTCCTAAAAGAAGCACTAAACATGGAAAGAAAAAACTGGTACCAGCCACTGCAAAAACATGCCAAATTGTAAAGACCATCAATGCTATGAAGAAACTACATCAATTAATGGGCAAAATAACCAGCTAATATCATAAGGACAGGATCAAATTCACACATAACAATATTAATGTTAAATTTAAATGGGCTAAATGTCCCAATTAAAAGATGCAGACTACAAATTAGATAACGAGTCAAGACCCATCAGTGTGCTGTGTTCAGCAGACCCATCTCACGTGCAGAGATCACATAGGCTCAAAATAAAGGGATAGAGGGAGATCTACCAAGCAAATGGAAAGCAAAAAAAAAAAAAAAAAAAAAAAAAACCAGAGGTTGCAATCCTAGTCTCTGGTAAAGCAGACATTAAACCAACAAAGATCAAAAGAGACAAAGAAGACCATTACATAATGGTAAAGGGATCAGTTCAACAAGAAGAGCTAACTATCCTAAATGTATATGCACCCAATACAGGAGCACCTAGATTCATAAAGCAAGTCCTTAGAGACCTATAAAGAGACTTAGACTCCCACACAATAATAATGGGAGATTTTAACACCCCACTGTTAATATTAGACAGATGAAGGAGACAGAAGGTTAACAATGATATCCAGGACTTGAACTCAGCTCTGCACCTAACAGACATCTACAGAACTCTCCACACCAAATCAACAGAATATACATTCTTCTCAGCACCACATCACACTTATTCTAAAATTGACCACATAATAGGGAATAAAGCACTCCTCAGCAAATGTAAAAGAACAGAAATCACAACAAACTGTCTCTCAGACTACAGTGCAATCAAATTATAACTCAGGATTAAGTACTAATTAATTCTAATGAAAACTAAATTCTAATAAAAACTGCACAACTACATGGAAACTGAACAACCTGCTCCTGAATGACTACTGGGTACATAATGAAATGAAGGCAGAAATAAAGATGTTCTTTGAAACCAATGAGAACAAAGACACAACTTATCGGAATCTCTGGGACACATTTAAAGTAGTGAGTAGAGGGAAATTTACAGCACTAAATGCACACAGGAGAAAGCAGGAAAGAATTAAAATTGACACCATAACATTACAGTTAAATGAACTAGAGAAGCAAGAGCAAACAAATTCAAAAGCTAGCAGAAGGCAAGAAATAACTAAAATAACAGCAAAACTGAAGGAGATAGAGACACAAAAAGCCCTTCAAAAAATCAATGAATCCAGGAGCTGGTTTTTTGAAAAGATCAACAGAATTGATAGACCACTAGCAAGACTAACAAAGAAGAAAATAGAGAAGAATCAAATAGACACAATAAAAAATCATATAGGGGATATCACCACTAATCCTACAGAAACACAAACTACCATCAGAGAATACTATAAACACCTCTATGCAAACAAACTAGAAAATCTAGAAGAAACGGATAAATTCCTGGACACATACACCCTCCCAAGGCTAAACCAGGAAGAAGTTGAATCTCTAAATAGACCAATAACAGGCTCTGAAATTGAGGCAATAATTAATAGCCTACCAACCAAAAAAAAGTCCAGGACCAGATGGATTGCCAGCCAAATTCTACCAGAGATACAAAGAGGAGCTGGTACCATTCCTTCTGAAACTATTCCAATAAATTGAAAAAGAGGAAATCCTCCCTATCTCATTTTATGAGGCCGGCATCCTCCTGATATCAAAGCCTGGCAGAGACACAACAAAAAAAGAGAATTTTAGACCAATATCCCTGATGAACATTGATGTGAAAATCCTCAATAAAATACTGGCAAACCGAATCCAGCAGCACATTGAAAAGTTTATCCTCCATGATCAAGTTGGCTTCACCCCTGGGATGCAAGGCTGGTTCAACATATGCAAATCAATAAACATAATCCATCACACAAACAGAACCAACGACAAAACCACATAATTATCTCAATAGATGCTCAAAAGGCCTTCAAGAAAATTCAACAGTCCTTCATTCTAAAAACTCTAAATAAATTAGGTATTTATGGAATGTATCTCAAAATATTAAGAGCTATTTATGATATACCCATAGCCAGTATCATACTGAATGGGCAAAAACTGGAAGCATTCCTTTTGAAACCAGCACAAGACAAGCATGCCATCTCTCACCACTCCTATTCAAGATAGTGTTGGAACTTCTGGCCAAGGCAATCAGGCAAGATATAGAAAAAACAGTATTCAATTAGGAAAAGAAGAAGTCAAATTGTCCCTGTTTGCAGATGACATGATTGTATATTTAGAAAACCCCATCATCTCAGCCCAAAATCTCGTTAAGCTGATAAGCAACATCAGATATGTCTCAGGATACAAAATCAATGTGCAAAAATCACAAGCATTCCTATACACCAATAACAGACAGAGAGCCAAATCATGAGTGAACTCCCATTCACAATTGCTACAAAGAGAATAAAATACCTAGCAATCCAATCTACAAGGGATGTGAAGAAGCTCTTAAAGGAGAACTACAAACCACTGCTCAATGAAATAAAAGAGGACACAAACAAATGGGAAAATCATTCCATGCTCATGGATAGGAAGAATGGCCATACTGCCCAAGGTAATTTATAGATTAAGTGCCATCACCATCAAGCTACCAATAACTTTCTTCACAGAATTTGAAAAAACTACTTTACAGTTCATATGGAACCAAAAAAAGAGCCTGCATTGCCAAGACAATGTGAAGCAAAAAGAACAAAGCAGGACGCATCACACTACCTGACTTCAAACTATACTACAAGGGTACAATA
This sequence comes from Papio anubis, assembly GCF_008728515.1. Lineage (NCBI taxonomy): Eukaryota > Metazoa > Chordata > Mammalia > Primates > Cercopithecidae > Papio > Papio anubis. The sequence goes on along the minus strand of NC_044979.1, from coordinate 88,862,988 downwards.
ACCAAAACAGCATGATACTGGCACCAAAACAGAGATAGAGACCAATGGAACAGAACAGAGGCCTCAGAAATACACCACACATCCACAACCATCTGATCTTTGACAAACCTGATAAAAACAAGAAATGGGGAAAGGGTTCCCTATTTAATAAATGATGCTGGGAAAACTGGCTAGCCATATGTAGAAAGCTGAACTGGATCCCTTCCTTACACCTTACACAAAAATTAACTCAAGATGGATAAAGACGTAAATGTTAAACCTAAAAACATAAAAACCCTAGAAGAAAATCTAGGCAATACCATTCAGGACATAGGCATGGGCAAGGACTTCATGTCTAAAACACCAAAAAAAATGCCAACAAAAGCCAAAATAGACAAATGGGATCTAATTAAACTAATGAGCTTCTGCACAGCAAAAGAAACTACCATCAGAGTGAACAGGTAACCTACAGAATGGGAGAAAATTTTTACAATGTACCCATCTGACAAAGGGCTAATATCCAGAATCTACAAAGAACTCAAACAAATTTACAAGAAAAAAACAAACAACCCCATCAAAAATTGGGCAAAGGATACGAACAGACATTTCTCAAAAGAAGACAGTTATGCAGCCAACAGACACATGAAAAAACCACAATGAGATACCATTTCACACCAGTTAGAATGGCGATCATTAAAAAGTCAGGAAACAACAGATGTTGGAGAGGATATGGGGAAATAGGAATGCTTTTACACTGTTGTTGGGACTGTAAACTAGTTCAACCATTGTGTAAAACAGTGTGGCGATTCCTCAAGGATCTGGAACTAGAAATACTATTTGACCTAGCAATCCCATTACTGGGTATATACCGAAAGGATTATAAATCATGCTACTATAAAGACACATGCACACGTATGTTTATTGCAGCACTATTCACAATAACAAAACTTGGAACCAACTTAAATGTCCATCAATGATAGACTGGATTAAGAAAATCTGGCACATATGCACCACGAAATACTATGCAGCCATAAAAAAGGATGAGTTCTTGTCCTTTGCAGGGACATTGATGAAGCTGGAAACCATCATTCTCAGCAAACTATCACAAGGACAGAAAACCAAACACCACATGTTCTCACTCATAGGTGGGAACTGAACAATGAGATCACTTGGACACATGGCAAGGAACATCACACACCAGGGTCTGTCGGCGGGTAGGGGGCTGGAGGAGGGATAGCATTAGGAGAAATACCTAATGTAAATGACGAGTTGATGGGTGCAGCAAACCAACATGGCACATGTATACCTATGTATCAAACCTGCACGTTGTGCACATGTACCCTAGAATTTAAAGTATAATAATAAACAAAAAAGATCACTGATCACAGATCACTATAAAATATATAATAATGATGAAAAGTTTTGATATATTATGAGAATTACCCAAATGTGACTCAGAGACAGGAAGTGAACACATGTTATTGGAAAAGTGGCACCAATAGACTTACTCAGTGCAGGATTGCCACAAACCTTCAATTTTTAAAGTAAAATGTAATAAAACAAGTTATATTTGAAATAGGACTAATTGAGGATGTTTCCATAAGTAGAAAAAATATGTTCGTGGATAAGTAATTGCAAATCATACTTCCCACAAAGAAACACATATCAGGTTGGCCTCAGACTTCTACTCTTTAGTGCTAAACCCCTTGAACGTTTGATCACATTTCCAGACTTTTCAGATAAAAAACTTGTGTCCCAATAAGTCTGTCTTCAAAACATGTGCGAAGGTAATAGGATTAAATTCTTAGGTATAAAAAGCATACCCCCCAAAAAAATATGTGTGTGTGTGTATGATACACAAAAATAATATATAACTACATATTTATAAAAATATTTTCTACATTAATGTTTATATTATGATACATGATATATGTGATCAAGTTGAATTAATCTCCTAAATAAAAAAGATAGCTCTTTTTATCTTCTTCAGTGATTATTACATGGGTAAATTTTGGAAGAGTTTTTTGAAAGAAATTTCACATACATATATTTGAGGACAGCAATTTAAAAAATAGATTTCCTGACAAAAGGAAAAATTAGTCTCTCCATTCTAATATGGGTAATAACAGAAGCTACTCTAAAAGGCCTTAAGACATGCACACATACACACACACACACACACATATACACTGTATATATACAAATATACACACATACTTTCAGATATACACACATGCACATAGATATGTATACAAATACAAATTTCTTTATCCTGTTAAAGATAAGCTTATAGAGTAAAAAGTACTGATTGGAAAATAAGTATAAACATATTTTTATAGAAGTTACCTCTGAGTGGTAGAATAATGAGTGACTTTCATTATAATATTCTAGATTTACCAAATTGCCTTCAATGAACTTGTATCAATTTTTATAATTCTCAAAAGTATAAATGTTACCACAAAAGTTCAATTAATATATAACAATTATCTCAGGCCCTACTCAGTGGCTCACACCTGTATTCCCAGTACTTTGGAGGCCAAGGTGGGTGGATCACCTGAGGTTGGGCATTCAAGACCAGCCTGACCAACATGGAGAAACCCCATCTCTACTAAAAATACAAAATTAGCCAGGCATGGTGGCACATGCCTGTAATCCCAGCTACTAATGAGGCTGAGGCAGGAGAATCACTTGAACCCGGGAGGCAGAGGTTGTGGTGAGCTGAGATTGCACCAATGCACTCCAGCCTGGGCAACAAGACCAAAACCCCATCTAAAAAAAAAAAAAAATTATCTTGTAAAAATACTTTTATGCAATTTATGCCTACTTTCTACTCTCAGGAAATAGACTGAAGACGGCATCTTTCCAAAACTGACTAAACTCAGATAATATTTCTCCCTTGGAACGTTTTTTGTTCTTGTCAGAAAGGGAGTTATATGGCTAATCCAGTGGGTTGCGGAGGATGCACATGGATGGTGAAGGTTTAAATGATGTGCATTGAAAATTATGTGACTTTTGCGTTAAATAACTTTTTAGTAGCACCAAAAAGTATAGCGCTTAGAGGATAGATTTAAGCCAGCCTCCTAGCTCTAAAATGTATCTCTGTCCACTACCTTGCTATTTAGTGGAACAGCTATTGAGAGTGTGAGATCTTATGACTTTCTTTAAAAAAAAAAAAAAAATACAAATACAATAGCCTCTCCCCTCCCCCATCTGCAGTTTGTCTTTCTACAGTTTCAACTATGGTTTGAGAATATTAACTGGACAATTCCAGAAATGCACAATTATATAACAACAAAACTCTAAGTTTTAAATTGTGTATCATTCTGAGCAGCATGATGAAGTCTTACACTGCCCCAGTGTAAGACCAGCTTGCCCAGGATGTGAATTATCCCTCTGTCCAGCAGCTCCATGCTCTCTATACCACCTGCCCACTAGTCATTTAGTAGCTGTCTTGATGATCAGGTTGACTGTGGCAGTGTAAATAGGAACCCATTTTTCTTGTAAGATTTTCAGTGTAAAGATGCAACATTCTTGTAAGTTCAAATAAGCTAACAAATATTCCTCTGAGTTATTGTAACTTTTAAATAACTTAGTTATCCTTTAGCAGAGCAACAGTTACAATGTAACTACTTTCAGTGTATTCACTTTTAATTATTTTTTATTTCATAATGGCTCCAAAGTGCAAGAGTAGTGAGGTTGACAGTTTGGATATGCCAAAGGTAAGCCTTAAAGGGCTTCCTTTAAATGAAAAGTCTAAGTTCTCGACTTAAGGAAATTTTTTAAAAAAATCATATGCTAAGGTTGCTAAGCTCTACAGTAAGACGGAATCTTCTATCTGTGAAGTTGTGAAGAAGAAAAAAGAAATTTGTAATTGTTTTGCTGCCCCACCTCACCTCACACTACAAAAGTTATGACCATAGCGTGTGAGAAGTGCTTAGTTAAGATGGAAAAGGCTATAAATTTATGGGTGGAAGACATGAACAGAAATGGGTTCCTATTGACCTCAATTGGTTCAATAGTATGGGCTGTTGTAGGCATTCCCTGGGAGTCTTAGAATAGCTCCCATGTAGATAAGAGGGTCTACTGTATTTCTAAAGAACATAGGTGAATATTCCTTTAGATTGTTTAACATGTCTGCCACAAGTAGATATTAAAAAGTCAAAAGAAAGGAGATTAGTGCTTAAAATATATATTTTCAATCATACTAGAATGAAAACCTTATAGTTCTCATCTGAAATCAAGATCATTAGAATTACTAAAGTGATTTTTGAGATCATGTGGATTACAGTAGTATTCAGGCTACAGGGGAAATTTAAGTTTGGATTAAAGCCAGAGCAATATGTGGAATAGCAGAGTGAAGATGGTGCATTTCATTTCCTTAGGATTTGGAATAGTACTAAATGAATGTTACATATCAAGTATATATATATTTTAATCCCAATGCCAGTGGAGAAGCTATTATTATAAATTGCATATGTTGCATGATTTTAAAATATTGTGCCTTTTTCTTGTAAGATTTTCTGTGTAAAGATGCAACATTCTTGTAAGTTAAAATAAGCTAACAAATATTCCTCTTAGTTATTGTAACTTTTAAATAACTTAGTTATCCTTTAGCAGAACAAGTTACAATGTAACTTTTACTTTCAGTGTATTCAAATTTGAACTAGTAAATTTGTAAGTGTTTATTATGAAATTAATATTCATTGATTCAACTAAAATGTTTATTGAATGTCTATTAAGTACAAAATCCTGTGTTTTCTAAAATAATTTTATATAATCTCTCATGTGGGCAAGGAATTGCCTCATCAAATCCATTATATATGAAAAGAATCTTAAGTTCACTTTCCTATTTGTTTTTGGAATACATGCTTTGATAAATACTAAAATGCTGACATTATGAGGGGGAAAAAACCTAACTCTCTGAAATCACCTAGTCTTTGTTTGAATGATCAGAGTAGGATTATGTCCTGTTTATGTTACTGGGTTTACAGTCCACCCCTCCATCTGGATTCTTCTAAGGTCTACAAATCCTATCCATTTGGCAACACATTTTCCTTAAACTCCAGGTTCTCTCTAATATTCAGATATCTTGCTCCATTCATTCAAAGGAGCATATGAAAACTGGAAGACACTGAAGTATGTCAGAAAAGGGCCACCCCTCTTAACCGAGGAAAGAAACTTTATCCATAGGAATACAGCAATATATAGCAGCAAACTTGGGGACATCAACATGAAACTTTGTAGTTAAGCTTACTTAAAGAATTTATTTTTAATATTATTTTTAATTTTTGATATTATAATATTAAGGAAATTATTTCAGTCAATGGAAACAGTTATCATGACAGAATGGTTGTTACTCTGTATTTTCTGAAATATTAGGGTTGAATAAAAGACACGTTCAGGAGAAAGAATAGAGAGTAGGTAATTCATAAAGGCTATTGCTCTTTCTATATGCAAAAAATTATTCCTCTGTATCATGTATCCGATTTTGAGCAAAAACTCTGTGAATCCACAGGGATAGCACCAGGCATGATTGATTCAAAGGCTGCCACTAACACTGGGCAGTGTTCCTGGGTTTTCCGGAATATCTGGGCATAGTTTTGCTATGCTCCTGGAAGTAGGAGAGTCAGAGGCAATGGCTAGTATGGAGAAAGAAATAGACCCAGCTCATAGCTCCTAGTACGGAATGTTTTCTTATGGCATAAGGCATTATAAAAAGTAGCTCCTATGCATACTTATTAAAGATGCCTACCAAAGTTAATTAACTTGGTCATTTCATTCATTGATTTTTAAATAAAAGATAGTATTAAGGCTTGGGAATATGGTTTTAGAAAAGAGATTTAACTTTTCCAAGCACAAAGGCTTGCATGAGGTCACAGAAGCCACAAAAACAAGCTCTGAATCCTGAAAATGGATTTAAAAATAAATCAGATAACTCAAAAGAGCCTTTGGGGAAAGTACATATAAATTCTCCTTCTGCAGCATCCAAGTTATGAGTCTGTTAGGGCCACAATATCTTTCATTTGATCAGCCACAGTTTGAGAGCACGGAACTAGAATGGAGTAGACAAAAAGAAATAATTATCCACGCATGTATTTACAGCACTGTTCCTTTGCGGAGGGAATAGCACCCTTTGTGTGTGTGTGAGTGTGTGTGTGTGTTCCACACTTAACCTTCTTTTGGCCTTGGAATTATCTGGCTTGTTTTCCTCTGTAGTCAGGTTCTGAAATACCAAACACAGCTGTAGACAAAGGAAGAGGTTGGTCAAAAAGCCCACCCAGAGATTCCCTAATAAATAGAAATGAAAGTAACATACATAGAATCAAGTAAAGTTTGCTTTGGTACTATAGAATTCCATGAGTCATTTGCATGGGGAACCAGAAGAAAACAATGAAATAAAACAAAAAAACAAACTGGTTAAAGGGCACTCTTTGGAGTCAAGTGAGGAAGCCAAGCATCATAAATTTCCCAGTGGCTGGGCAGAAGGTAAGAGATTGAGGAACACTGCTAAAGAATGTTGCAGGGATTTTCATTTCCAAAAAACTCATGCACCTGTTGATGTATTTTCCAGGCCCTTGGATGATAGCAATTTATGAGGCTATTAGTACTGAGTCCAAGATTTATCAGATGTGCTGTTTGTCTTATAGCCAATATAACCTCACAAAATTTGGGTTGCACTGGGTTAAAATGGAGCGTTCTGCTATTGGAGTTATTCAGAGCATTTAAATCGGTTAATCCTACAAGAACGGTGCATTTAGCCTGCCTATTAGAGGGAGTCTTTAGGGATTCCTACCAGTTGCAGAGCCAGGCTGAAGGGGGCGGTCCATTGCTGGGTGAGGTAAAACAGAGGCAGCAGGGGAAGAGTGAGTCCTGGAGACAAGACGGTGTTTCTCTAATCCATCCATGCCAACCGCAGCCAGCGGCGCTTGGCGCACAGAGAGCGCACGTGTGTGCGGGGGTTCCAGGAAGGGCTGTTGCCAAGAAAAGAGCACAGTAGAAAGAAATGTGAGACAAGATTTGAGGGAGACACTGAGCGACATGTCAACAAATTAAGTTCATCAGGTCAGAGACATAATAAACGGTGTGAAGGAAAAAGAAAAAAAAAATAGAGAAAGGGAGAGAAAAAACAAGATCCAGTCAATAAATCCATTCAACAGATGTTTTCACAGTGACGGCCAGGGCCTGTCTGCCTGGCTAAGGAGGAGGTGATGGCAGGAGGCCTGTCAGTTTGAACTGATTGAAAGAAACAAACCTTTAACCTCAAGAGTAACGTCGACTTCGACTCATTTCCTACTTAGATACCAACGTTTTGAATACAGCCCCAGAACTGCCACACAACGTGGGAGAACAATTCAACGCTTTCAAACTGCCAGTGAGGGCTAATTCTGAAAATTCTCTCCTGAATTTGTTTCAGTGAATATTGTTTATGAATTCTATGGATGTCTCTAAAAATGACCAATTACACGATTGTATTTTGACACCTTTCAGTCTTCATATACTGGTATAGAAAAAAATGAGTATTTCATAGTTTGTATAGTATAATTTCAACACTGTAAAATTATTTGTTTTTAAAATATAGTATTAAGTATATCCTCAGTGATTTAACACTGTTATTATATTCTTCATCCTTCCCAACTTACCGAATCAGTGAATCACAGTTTGGAAGTTTATGGAAGATTCACTTAGTCTCTTCCTCTGTCTCCAAGAAAAGATACTCTCAAACACAGATAGGCAGCTTATTTAATCATCAATGCTACGCACCTAGCTTTGTGCAAAAAAAAGTATATATTTTAAAATATATATTTTAAATATATATTGTTTCATAATTTTATTTAATAAATATTTAGTTATTAATAAAAATATTTATCAAAATATATATACTACACTGTGAATATTTTCTCTTCAACCTAAGAGAATTCATAAGCTTTATGATGTTTTTATTTGTCTTTCCTAACGAATATGAAGAATAGCTGAACAGTGGTAAAAAAACATGATAATCTCTTGCAATGTATAAACTGTTGCTCCAAAGGTTGCCAGAGTATTTTTAAACAAGTCTAATTCTTGTAATTTGATAAATGTGTGTGCACTTCTGCTTCTGCTTCCTACCTGACTAGCATTTGTTCTTTTAAGACTTGAGGCAGACATTACTTCTCCTTAGTTAAGGCCTTGCCTTAACCTTCCTGCTAGACTAGGTGCTCCCCTTCTACCCAACATGTGCCATCACAGGTCATACTCATCCTGTATTTCCACCCAAGGCTTGCTACATGGTAGGTGTACAAATGACACTTGCTGAGAAACTTACTGAGAAAGCTAACAAATCTGTATACAATACAACTGTACTCATTGCATATCACATGGTTTTATGTAATTGTAGCTTTCTCTGTACATGATATGAGTTAATGCTGCATATAAACCTATAAATTGGGATTATAAATATAGATTTAATTACAGACCATAAGCAGAGATTTCTGAATTTAGAAAAAAGTAAGAATGATTTAAAATTAACTTTAAAATAGGCAATAGTTAATGTATATGTTGTTACTTCTGTTTTGCTCTACAGAATAATCAAACCATCAGTCAATTGGAAGGTATATGTCACATACCCAGGCTTTGGGCATTTGCTTCGATGATTGGGATGGATTGGTCAGGGACCTATTCTAGCTACAATGGTTTATACAGTTTTACAAAAGTCTAACTCTCCTGTTTTCTTGAGTGCCTTGTGTTCAATGTCCTGAGGACACAGCAGTAAGATTAATATAGTCCTTCCTCATATGGAACTTACTGTTACAGGGAATACAAATATATAATTATGATTTGGAGGGTTCTGTTGGGAAAAGGAAGCTTTTCCATATATGATCTATAATTTCTGGGTGCATGTTTATCTGATTTTTTGTAATATCCATCTCCTCCCTTTCTTTCTACTGTAATTTCTTCAACTCCGGTGTAAGACAGGGCAAAAGATTCCTAACTGATTACCCAACTTCTAATACCAAACAGTTCTATTCCTTCCTGCAAGAATTATCTTCCTGAAGCCCTGCAGTAAGCAAGACATTAACACAAAAAGACTCTGAAGGTCAACCCAGATTTGAAGAACCTCTACAGTCTGTCATTTGTACGCTCCTTTACCTGAGGCTAACTTACATTTTAAGCCTTAGATCATTTATTCCTTTTCTAAGTTCTAGCCAAATAGTGTCCACTGAACATCATTCCGAGGAATATCATTCCGAGGGCTGCAGTATGACTTTCATGGGCCCTGTGCAATTTTATCATTGTGGACTCCAAAAAACAGTATTAAAAACTACACTTTAAGCCTGCATTGGCATACATTGGATTCATTATTATATATTCATATTATTAGATTCATTTTTTTCTAAGAAATTAAAATGTAAAATGTGTCGTGGGCCCCTAACAGTATATCATAGGCTCTGGGCACTGTGTTTGCTGTGTCTCACGGATATATTGACCATGATCATTCATGCTTCTTCCAAGCCATCCTTTCTAGATCACCCCTCTATGTGTGGCTATGAAGCTCCACATTCAGCTCTACACACACCTTCTAAGGTCCACTTAAAATTTCACAGTCTCTTTTGAACACTCACATTAATTGTGCTTTCCCCTTCTGTTACATTCCCATCACATTTTATTTTTCTCTCTCCTTTTCCTGCCATAGTCTTTTATATATTAGAGTTATTGCATGCAGTAACTATTTCTTGAGCTCACACTCCATGCTGGACACGTTGCTAGTGTGCAGAACCTTTTTTATGCTTATTCTCTAGTGAGGAGACAGATACTAAATACAGACATGCATCCCATAACAATATTTTGGTCAAGGATAGACCGCATATATGACACTGGGCCCAGAAGATTATAATGGAGCGCAAAAATCCCTTTCACCTACTGACGTATTCGCCTTCCTAATGTCATAGCACAATTACTTTAGTTTTAATAATTTAGTGTAGCCTAAGTGTACAGTGTTTATGAAGTCTACAGTACCATGCAATAATGTCCTAGGCCTTCATGTTCACTCATCAGCCACTCACTGACTCACCCAGAGCAACTTCCAGTCATGCAAGCTCCACTCAGGGCAAGTGCCTGATCCAGGTATATTATGTTTTACCTTTTATAATCAACTGTATTTTTATTTTACCTTTTCTATGTTTATATACACAAATTGCCTACAATATTCAGTATAGTAACATGCTGTACAGGTTTGTAGGCTAGGAAAAGTAAGCTATTACATATGGCCTAGGTGCATAGTAGGCTATACCATCTAGGTTTGTGTAGGTATACTCTATGATGTTCGTGCAACAAGGTAATTAATTCAGGATGATATGAAAAACTTAAAAAAAAAACCTGATGAAGAGGTTCAGGGAAATTTTGTTTAAGAAAGCGATATTTAATTTTAAATATGAAAGACAAATTGGAATTAACCAGGTGACAAATGCAAGGAGAAGCTCTAAATACATTTTGCATGTGTGTGTGCATGCACATTTGTGTGTGTGTAAAATGATCTGTCCTTGTATAATGTTCAAAGCTCATTGAACCAGAAACTGGATATAACTCATCTTTTAACTTATTTTCTGCTGCATTTTATATATTTTCTCACACTTTCTAGAAAATATACTATTTTATTTGTGCATTAAGCAAATGCAATAGATATTTGGAACTTAAAGGCCATGTTTCTTTTTTTTTTAATCACATGGCCATGTTTTAGATGATTGGGGTTACTAAACATTTTTTCTCTTAATGAGTAGTTTGATACTGTAAGGACTCCATTTAAATAACACCACCTACTACCTTTCTTTTTTTTTTTTTAAGTAAATATTTATTGCTTTACTTGACCTTCACTGAAACCCTGTAAGATAAAACAGTTTGCTAATTCAAAAGCATTATGTAAATGTTACATGATAGTATAACATTTCACAATTCAGTAAGCAGCATCCTACGTGTCCAGTGTCTACCAGAAGGAATATGGCAATATAAGTAAGAAATAACTACTTGTTCAATATTAATTTGTTCGTTACTTGTAAATGTTCATCCAATAGCTATTGCTCAACCAAAAGGCAACAGTCCTTGTCCTGCATTGTACAGACAGCAAAGCAGATTTAGGATGTTGTGGGTTGACACCCAAAATTTAGGCACTTGCACCTTAACTGCAGTTAGTAAGTTCCATGAAGAGATGACCTTTGGCTGCTATATATTCCCATGCATATCTTTCCCATGCAGTGTTTCACACATAGTAGGCTTTAATAATATGTATTACTCAATTTAAAATAAATGCATAATAAGGAGATATATATAATCATTCTTAAGATCGTATTATAAGGATAGGATAAAACAAGAAAACATATTATAAGCAATCACAACACAAAATAATCAAGAAATGGCTGAGAAAAAAATATGAGAAATAGAGTCCAGACAAAATGATCACCAAAGGACAAAATCCTAAAATTATTTTGTGTTGGAGCCAAGAGATAATGTGAGGAAAATTTCAGTGATTTGAGGATTATTTTTCCTTTGTACTTTTATGTCATTTCCAAGTTTTCTGCATATTACCTACATTAAAACTGTAATTAAGAAAAAATGGTAAATGTTATTTAAATGAAACAGTCAAATCTTCTAAACACTTTATTAGGACAGATTCATAATTATTGGAACTATGAACAGAGATGGGCCAAACATTTTTGAACTTTCTTTCAAAAATCGTACTATAGAAGAAAGAAGTTTATTCACTTTCAAAGAGTTGATTGCAATTATGCACTTTTACAAATGAAATGTGGCTTTCAATGTCTAAGAAGAGTTATAACAATCCAGCAAACCACATATTATTATACTGCATGTTAATCACTGAGTTATCATTAAATGCCAGGTCACTTTTATTTTAGGATAGATATCCAGCCTCGTTAACAAAAGCATTCTTCTTGAGCTTGAAAGCTGAAATTACATTTTTGTGTTGTCTCTGGAATGGATTGAAATGTTTCACTAAACCAGTTTTTTTACCATTAGTAGTTATAATGAGAGATAATTTTATTCATGTTTATACTTCTAAGTAAGTATGAAAGAGCATGTGTCTCTCTTACAGTGCCGAAAAATTAAAACGTCGTACAGGTCAGAATCTACTGTTAATAAAAATTAGAGGAATATCCAAGTTAACACTTTACTTATTGAGCACCATTAGAAAATGTGTTATCCCCCCCTTAAATGAATAGTTAACATGCTCCCCACAAAAGCATTTTTTATTAACATTTATTTTACATATTCTTTATTGAGTCTATTTTTTATGCAGTAAAAGTCTTTCTTTTCCAGCTGATTCAACTGGGGACTTGGTTTTGATGGCTTATTTTGCCAGATTGTCATTCCGGAAAATACTCTCAGCTAACTGAGACGTGTAAGACAACTTTTCATTATATGATGTGGTCTAAGGCCACTGTGCCCAAACATCTGTCCACTCCCACTGATAAAATTCATGTAATTACTTTGACAGAAGAGTTGTTATGCACCTATTTTGTAAATTCCTCAATATTACCTAGTAAAACATCAATACCTTTGTGGCCCCACCATTCTAAGTGGTAGCGCATAGGCATTGCTATCATTTGAAAGTGGGTAGGGATAGTTCTAGAAGGTCTTTGTATGACAAGCACAATGTTCTGGCTTAGAATGAAGTATTTTCTTGGGGGTGGCCTGCTAATGGAGACTATGAGGTGCTAAAGTCCCTGGGTTAAGGAAATCACATGGTTCCATGTTTTGTAATAACAGTAATTTCTTTGTTCTGTTTTGTTTTGTTTTCTTATTGCTATCGCACAGGGACCAAATGCATAGCTTCTGGGTTTTCACTTTGCTCTGGATGATCACATTTGCTTCCTGACCTGTGGGTGGTTACTCATGGTCTATAATCAATATCATCATGCAACTTTAGCAAGAGCAAATAACAGAAATCATAAATCATAATGCATACTCTGAAAATACAGAGCAAGAGACACTCATAGACTACTTTGAGGAGAGTAAATTGTTTTAACACTTTAAAGAACAATTCACAACATTTTGTACAAATAGTTTGTATTGACTGTAAACTCTAGCAAATATGGTGAGTGAAAAAACAAGCAAAAGAATATATGAAAAAATTTTATTTCCAAAATGTGCAAATTAATATCACATATTAAGTATGTTAATGAATTAATAAAAAGTAAAGACATACATGAAAAAATAAACAGCAAATTCAGAAGAGAAGGAATGGGAGCGACAATGGGAGAGAGATACATGGGAAATTTGAATTGTACCTGTAGTGTTCTATTTCTTAAGCTGGATGTTATGAGTGTTCATTGTTGTAATATCTATACCTGTTAATTGTTTAATAATTTTTCAAAAATAGAATTAATGCTTATGGCATGTTTGTCATATATAAAACACCAATATTATTATAATAACTAACGTTCCACATACAGATACCTTTATTGTAAACACTACATTTTTGTAGAAGAAGAAGAAATTAAGAGAGAAAAAGTAAATATAAATGAAAAAAGAAAACAAAAATAGGCTGGGCACAGCGGCTCACACTAAAATTGCAGCACTTTGGGAGGCCAAGGCAGAGAAACTCTTGAGCCCAGGAGTTCAAGACCAGACTGGGCAACATAGGGAGATCCTATCTCTATAAAAAATTAACACAAAAATTAGTTGGCATGGTGTCACATGCCTGTAGTCCCAGGAGGCTGAGGAGGGAGGATCACTTGAGTACAGCAGGTTGAGGCTGCAGTGAACCATGATCAGGCCACTGGACTCCAGCCTGAGTGACAGAGTGAAACTCTGTCTCAAGAAAAGAAGAAAAAAAAGAGCATAAAAATACGTTTGGTAACACATTTTTTTTTACTAAGGTAAAGTATGTGAATTTACTTTTACATCATATATTCATAAGATATACATTAATCTGTACCAACTATGAAATAATTTCACTAATAGATAAATGAACACAGTAATATGTATAATTAAGTATATTTTGTCTTTAAAATTTCAACATATTATCTTTTTAAATTCACTCAGTAAGAAAACCATTAATGATACTACAGGGAATGAAAAATTAAGAAGATTATAAATTGGGAACTTGATATGATGATTTGAAATAAAAGAATAAATAAATTAAAACATTATTAAAATTAAATGTAATTATAATTAAAATTAAATTAATTAATTAAAATGCAAACTTTAAGAAAATAATTCAATTCAATAGTATGAGCCAATCTCTTCAGGTGCAGAAGAAAATACCAGAGCTTCTCATATTTAATTTTTAAATTAAAATACAAGAAGGCAAATTAATTATACTAGTATTTGATATATGGATAGATACTAGCATTTCTACCCAATTCCTGCATCGAAGGTCACATATATAAACTCTATGAAGATATCCTAATATAGGAAGAAGAGTCTAATTTCAAAATTTACTATACTACACAGGTACAGTAATTAAAACAATGTGTTCCTTGCTTAAGGATAGATAGGTAGATCAATGGAATTGAATTGAGAATCCAGAAATAAACTCTTACACTTACGATGAATTGATTTTCAACAAAGGTGCCAAGACAACTCAATAGGGCAATATATTTTTAAAATTCTTCCTCCACGAAGGACTTTGTAACAAATACAACAGGGACAACTGCGTAACCACCATGACATTTTTGAAAAGGAATACAGTAAAGCTCCATTCCTCATGCCATACACAAAAGTTAACTCCAAATGGATCACAGAACTAAATGTAAGATCTAAAACAAGAATATTCTCAGATGAAATAGAGGAGTACATTTTCTTGCATATAAGACCAAAGGCAAAAGTGACCAAAAAAATAGGTTACTTAAGCCAGGCGAGGTGGCTCACACCTGTAATCCCAACACTTTGGGATGCCAAGGTGGGTGGATCACCTGAGGTTAGGAGTTCGAGACCAGCCTGGCCAACATAGTGAAACCCCATCTCTACTAAAAATACAAATATTAGCTGGGCGTGGTGGTGTGAGCCTGTAATCCCAGCTACCAGGGAGGCTGAGGCAGGAGAATCGCTTGAACCCAGGAAGCAGAGGTTGCAATGAGCCGAGATCGCGGCATTGCACTCCAGTCTGGGCGATAAGACAAAACTCTGTCTCAAAAAAAAAAAAAAAAGAAAAGAAAAGAAAAAAAATAGGTTAATTAGGCTTCTTCGAGGTTAAAAAATGTTGTGCTTCAAAGGACACCGTAAAGTAAGTGGAAAGATAACCCACAAGTTAGAGAAAATATCTGCAAATCACATAGCTGATAAGAGACTTATATCCAGAATATGTAAAGAATCCTTATAACACAATAATCAATACTAAGAGGCAATCCAATTTAAAATGAGGTGAACAGATAAAGATAACAGGCAACCCGATTTAAAACTGGGTAAAAGTTCTGAACAGACATTTGTCTTAAAAAGAGAGGCATGTGAAAAGATGCTCACTTCATTAGCCATCAGGGATTTGTAAATCAAAACCCCAACAATTTACAACTTCACACCAATTAGAATGTTTATTATAAATAAAAGCTAAACAGCAAATGCTGTGGAAGATGCAGAGAAATTGGAACTTTCATATGCTGGTAGGGGTGTAAAATGATGCAGCCACTTTGGAAACAGTCAGTGCTTCCTCAAAGGGTTAAATATAAAGTTACCATATGACCCAGCAATTTCAGTAATATGTATACACCTAAGAAAAATGAAAAAATACTTCCACATAAAAATTTGTACTTGAGTGTTCATGGCAGCACTATTCGTGAAAGCCCAAATACAGTCCAAATGTCCAGCAACTGATAAATGGATAAAAAAGTATGCTATATCCATAAAATAGAATATTATCTAGACATAAGAAGGAATGAAACACTGATACATGCTACAACATGAATGAACCTTGAAAACATAAGAGAATAGTCACAAAAGACCGTATACAGGCCAGGTGCGGTGGCTCACAACTGTAATCTTAACACTTTGGGAGGCCGAGGCGGGTGGATTGCCTAACCTCAGGAGTTCGAGACCAGCCTGGGCAACACGGTGAAACCCCGTCTCTACTAAAATGCAAAAAACTTAGTTGAGCGTGGCGCCGTGCACCTGTAATCCAGTTAGTTGGGAGACTGAGGCAGGAGAATTGCTTGAACCTGGGAGGCGGAGATTGCAATGAACCAACATCACGCCATTGTACTCCAGCCTGCGCAACAGAGCGAGACTCCATCTCAAAAACAAAAAACAAACAAACAAAAAATACACACTATACAATTTGATTTACATAAAATATGCAGAACACACAAATTTATGGAGGCAAAAAGTAGATTAGTGGTTGCCTAGAGTTGTAGGAGGATGAAGTTACCACTAATGGGTAGTTTCTTTTGGGGGGTGATGAAAATGTTCTAATATTGACTGTGGTGATGGCTGCACAACTCAGTGACTATATGAAAACCCACTGACTTGTACATAGAAATGAGTAAACCATATAGTGTATGTGAATATACTAATAAAGTTGTTAAAAACAACACTTTTAAAAATCATAGTAAAAAAGTTTCTATCCACTAACTCAAAATTAATTTTAAAATAACATTTATTTCATTTTTATCCCCTTTCTTATTTTCTATTGGTGTGCATGTTTTGTAACACATCAGATATTGATGTAGTGATACATTATATAGTTTGTAAATATATTTTTTATATTTGTACATCTGTACAATTGCATATGTGTGTGTGTTTATGCTAAAATAGTTTTATCGCTTGTAATTTTAAGACATTGCCCCAGCACTTTGGGAGGCTGAAGCGAGTGGATCACTTGAAGTCAGGAGTTCGAGACCAGCCTGACCAACATGGTGAAATCCCTTCTCTACTAAAAATACAAAATTAGCCAGGCATGATGGTGCATGCCTGTAATCCCAGCTATTTGGGAGGCTGAGGCAGGAGAATCACTTGAACCTTGGAGGCAGAGGTTGCAGTGAGCTGAGATTGCGCTGTTGTACTCTAGCCTGGGCAACAAGAGCAAAATTCCGTCTCAAAAAAAAAAAAAAAAAAATTGTAAATCAACTCATGGGAGGTGGAAGGTGAAGTGCTCAGTAAAAATTTGGTTAAGATAGAGGGTATCTTCAACAAACATGTGGGGATCTTTACTATCCCCCTGCCTCCTCCCTAGCTGTGGATAGCATTTCTGAATTCCAGTATGCAAGTGCGGTTCACAGTTCAGGGAAGTTGGATTAACAGGTGTATGCTCACCAGCAACAGAATGTGCTCACTATTTTCTACCAATCTTCCCTCTAGGGCCAAGTGGTGGCCCTTGTAACAGTGGTGAGCCTCTAAGGAGATGAAGTATTACCCCCAGGTACTCACTGGTCACTTCCAGTGAGGGTAGGTTACTCTCTTCTCAGGTTCTTCTCATTTTAAACAGGAGTCTTTACCTAGCACATTTTTCATGCCAGCGAACAAAATACCAAAATAAATGTACTAATGAGAGGTGAAATTTTGCAAATCAAATATTGTTGTTTTCAAATCATGAAGAATCCATAAACCATAATGTGACTTACAAGACAGGGCTATTGGTAGCTGAATGCTACAAAGCTTTCAGCTAAAGTATCACCAACAGAAGCAGAGGGAACTGGATTCAAGAGTAACCAGTGTTTGTATGCACACACAATGGGAGAGAGAGTGTGTGTTTAGTTAACCCATGATTCTGGATTGAGGTTTCGGGACTTGGTTTAGTGTTGGCATTGACCTATGTGAAGCTGCACCTATTTAACAACAGTTTCTCAACTGGGTAGAATGTTGGTAAAAGTTATTACCTATATACAGAATATTTAAATTGCTTCTGGTATCCTCAGACATAAAGGTTCCAGAAGAAAATAAATCACTAATTTGGTTGCACTATGCATTTATATATATGAAAACTAGTTGCTTTAGAAATGTTTAAAATTCAGCTGCCTTGAAGCATTCTTGGAAAATAACCACTTTCAATCAACAGGAATTTTTCTGCAGTACCAAATACAAAAGAAACTATATTTCAATTTTGAAATTAAATAAATAACAAGTCCACAATGAGTAATTTCTTTTGCAATGGAAAAGTAAAGAAAACAAATTATACTTTTGTTCCTTCATTTGTTTTTTAACTTCTATATTTTTACAATTGCCTGTAGAAAAAAATGTTCAAGAGAGCAGACTGAAATTATTTTAATTACATAACAGCCCAGAGAAAGATGAAATTATACAATGGCCTAGATTAGCATCCTTGTGTGGTTGGCAGCCAATGGACAGTACAGGATGAACAATAGAGCTCTGGTCTAGAAATAATAGCCTGAAGAGAAGGAGGGGAAAAAGAGGTTTCATTTGAATATGATGGATCTCTTGAGCATTTCCTTTATTCCTCCGTCTTGATAATTAAAGCCTAGATATAAAATATCATACCGAGAGAGATGACAAGTAATATAAATCATTTCTATTTAAGACACATGAATTGGATAGATTTATCTCGAATAGATATTCTCAGTCTAGGATCTGTGGAAGAATTCTAGTGCATATAAGACTCCTGAAATTGTGTGCAAAATTATACGAGAATGTGCATCTCTGAATTTTGCTGAAGATGTAGTCCATAGTTTTCATCAGAGGTCATTAATTTAAAAAATAATATTATGAAGCACAGCTTTAAGGAAAAAATGGAGTAAGTGACCATAATAAAATCTCACTAATTACAACTTTTAGGTTTCTCTGTTAATACACTAGATTTAACATCAATTATACGTCATGAATGGATTTTTTAAAACCTATGGGTTCAGACATATCACATGTTGGGTCAAGTAAGTAGGATCCCAATTCTTTCAGGATCCGAAATTAATCTTTATACCCTCTCATTCCAAGAAAACATCTTACTAAACATAATATTAGGAGAATCACATTTTTCATCACTGGTGTCTAGACCCAATTGCTTGTATGCAAATTACCAAGCACGTCAAACTCAAGCAAAGTTTGACTTTATCTCTATTTTACCCTTTCTCCCAAAGCATGCCTGGGTCAAAGGAAAGATATTCCAAATATCTTTTGTCATTGAACTACGAGCCAATTACTGATAGTTTATGTTAAAATGCTTGGCTAACAAAAAATTTTAAAAATAAAAATAAGACAGAGAGAGAATATTGTTTAACATGTATTTATTTTGGCATTTAAACAGAAGGAACTGCTTTTAAAAAAAAAACCACTTTCCCCTTAGAATAGATAAGCGTTTGAGGAAGCACACAGCTCAACCCATAGCATGGAAGAAAATGTCTTAAATAGAATGAAGCCTAGTCACTGTGGGTCAGAATTGAAAACTGTGGTTTTCTCCACAACCAAACCTTTAAACAGTAATACGCTGGTGTATTTGCTAAGATGAATGTAACATAATATCTAAAAATACTTTGGTTTTTGAAAAGAATGTCTCTTTTAAGTATTTCCTTGAACTTAAAAATAAATATCACAAAAGGCATTGATAACTTAAAACACTTTTGCAATTATTTCTTGGCTTTCATGGAACTCATTCTTTCATTCATATATCCATTATATTAAGAGCTTACTGGGTGTTAGGAACTGTAGTCGAAATTAGAAGATACAATGGTAAACTCAACAGATCAAGTCACTCTTCTTCTGAGTTTACAATCTGGTGAGGGAGATAAATATTCATCCAGTTCCACACAAATCATTATAAAAGAGCAATGGAAGTAAGAGTTATGAAGAGTGGTACAGGGTCCTAAATTATGAGCAACCAAGAAAAGCTCCTCTGATCCAAGAGATGAAGAATGAGAAGGATTTAGCTTGGCAAAGAGAGAAAGAAGAATGTTCCATGTAGATAGTATAGCATGTGGAAAGTCACTCTGGTGATAGGGCACCTGGTAAATGCCACAGACCAGGTGCAAGTCAACATGGCTATTCGTAAGGGTGAATAGCCCTTATTCATAAGATTCCCTAAGACTGCTGGTTATGGAGATTCTGGGGAATGAATAGAAGGGTGGAGACCACGCAGCACTTGCACCTTATCTAAAGAGGCTGACTCTCAAACCTAAGAGCAATAGCAAGTCAACAAATAGTTTCAGATTCCAGGAGTTTGGGCCTGAGGATTGAATGTTTAACAGGGTTGATAAGAACAAATTTACATTAGAAATGATTATTTCAGCAGAAAAATGACATATATTTTGTGTAGAATAGGCAACTTAATCTTCACACACCTTCCTACGCAAATTAAATGATGTTATTTAAAAAGTGCACAGGATTCAGAAAACAAACTCCTGAGTTTGTACTCCAGCTCTACCATTTTACAAAGAAGTAAATAAGGAAAACTTTACTTGAACTCTCAGAGCACCTCTATAAAATAAAGAAATGACAATGTATCTGATAAGCATTTTTTCTTCCAGAATAAGTGGTTTATCTGCAAAAAGACTAACCTAATTAGCATTGTTATTTAAACATTCATAGTATCATATATTTCTCCACATAGGATAAGGAAATTATTCATTAATGTATCATTGTTACCGATGATTTATTTTTTTAAAACTCAAATCGACCCTATTACCAAAATACATTATAACAGCTGTTATTGAGCCAATCTTCTGCCTTCTTTCTGATCTCCATGACTGATGCCACAGTCATCAGTTATGACTAGTCACAACTAGATATTGTTTAGTAGTCTTTACCTACTTCATTAACCACCTACTATGGTGCTTCTCAGCCTCCATGCTCATTTAGCTCCTTATCCAGAATCATGCACATGTTGATTTTTCTTACATATATTTTTATTATAATTTACTAAGATTTCTATAATAGTAAATCTTCTTGCATAAATGCCCTACATCCTTATGAGGACGACAAGACAAAACTTTCTAAATCTGTTGTGATGGCTCTATCCTTTTGAAAAATTCATTGTAATTGATAAATAAGAGTCATATATATTTATGGTGTTAAACATGATGTTTGATCTATGTATACATTGTGGAATGGCTAAATCAAGCTAATTAACATATATATTGCCTCACATGCTTAATTGTTTTGTGTCTCTATTCTTATGTATCTTCTAACAATTGGTTTCTGAAATAGTCTCTGTATTTAGTCTCATGGGTCAATAATTTTTATGAACTCATCTGCAATGCTCATCACCAAACTATTATCCTAACAACACTGTTTAATAATTTGGCCTACAGCAACCAAAGGTAGGCAGATTCTGCTAAGTGGTCTCATTAGTTGTCATAAATTGTCACATCTGTCAACAGTCAAATTTTTCCTTATGACACTCATTTCTCACAATTATTTTTAGTGGTTGCTGCCCACAAAATAGACTCTTCCGTTCTGCTATACAACTTGCATTGCTTTTGCGTCAAGTTATGTTAACTTCAGTTACCTGATTTTAACTATGCTCATCAAATGGAACAAAGAACAAATGGATAATATAATATGATTAGACAAGGCTTAACAATTTGGTTTAAGACCTTGTCCGGTATTATTTGGTTTTAGTGCAACAGATTCAACTCTAAATAGAATCAATAGAAACAAAGTAAATCTCACTAAAATAGTTCCTGGCTTACATGAATAAACTCTTGCATATAAAAGTTGTTTCATCTCCTTAAAAAACGTAAAATAATATTATTATGCACATTTATGCACATGCTATTTTAATTTGTAAAGTATCAAAAATTGCTATTCAAAATTATACTCACGAGCCAAATAAGCAACATAAATAATATGTTAAAGTGGTTATATTCAATTATTGGAAAGTTTAACTTTATTTGATTTATAACATGTCAATGAACTTGCAATACCTAGTATTTACTGTCATTGCTTATCATCTGCTTGGTTCTTCAGCAGAGTCGTCCTCATCATATTTGTTCACAACTTGAGTAAAGGCTAAAACAGTTCTCATCATTCTTAGATGTTAACTAAGCTTGTTATTGCTTATACCTGCAGATTTTAAATCATGCTTTTAGTAATTAGTAGCTATTTATAAATTGACACTGAAACAGGAATTACTGTAAACCTGCAGAATAAGTGACTATGGCATTCCACAATAGCTCTATGCACTGCTATTTGCTTGTCATGCAATAGTCCCACTTGCTAGAGCCCATCCCTTCTCTAGAACATGGAGTTTGAAGTCCGGTTGGTAGAGAAGGTTGTTGCCACTGATGAAAGAGAAAAAACTGAAAGCAGTTAGTGAAAAAATTGGTCAACATCTTTAGGGACTTTAACTTAATCAGAAAACAATGAGAAGTCCCTGACATATATTAAGGAATGAAAAAATGTGATTATATTTAAATTTAAGGAGGACTTAAAGTACCCCCACTTCATTACATTGGGATTCAAAGACTGGCTATGGGCAAACCTGATGAGCCATGACCAGTGGGCCAAGGGGTTTACTACACATCCTTCATCCTGCCCACTGGCCCACTACATCCACTGGGCATTTGCATTGGTTGATATGAGTTTGATTTATCCTTGTTTGGTTGATTGTTTTCCTGAAGAAAATAAAAAAGAATTCTGGTGAGAAATGAGAGAAGAGATGGGAAAAACAGGGAATGGACAGCAGCAAACAAAGTGTATTCTCTCTTGAGCCTGGTGAATGGCTATTTGAGCTCCAAGAGAAAAGGCCTGCAGGAAGAAGTAAAAAGAACTGTGTCGTATGAGATTTACAGCACAGGTGAAACAGTTTGGAAGACAGTGTTCCTCTCATTTGTGACAAAAAATGTCATTGAGGGCTAAAAGGAATGAAGAGTCACTTTGCACTCTGAGGATTGTAAAGTTTGAGAACTGCAAAGCAGCAACCCCAAGTGTGGGCAGGGGAGGTGGGTATGGCAGATCACTGCTGGTATGGGTGGCTGTCAACTGAGCACAGACTCATTCCTCAACACGTGCAAGACTCCCTCAAGGAAGACCCAGAAGTACCTAAGAGGCACTGATTATTATGTTAGGACTATTGTGATACCAGGAGGTTAGTAATCAAAACTAATATTAACTTATTTGTAAACACTAATCAACCACTTGGGTTATTCAAATCCAGTAGTCAGACTACTAGAGACTTTGCATTAACTTAGTTGATAGTAGCCAGAACCAGAATTGCAGCAGTGGGTGGGAGAGAGGAAGGTGGACCTCGGAGACATTTAGAAGGTGGAATCAACATGATTTGTTGAATTGAGAAGATGTTCTCTCCACTTTGGGGCAATGAGGAGCAATGATGATGACAGTTAAGTTACTTAATTCCTTAAAGCCTCAGTTGCCCCATCTTTTGAATTTGTAAATTTTCAATAACAAGAGTATCTACTGCATAGAGACTGTTGTCAAAATTAAATGAGATGATCCACTTAAAATATTTAGGACAGTGTTAAGCATATTCTAGGCATCCAGACATACTGAGAATTATTACTACACCTGCAGAAGATATTCAGAAGATGAGTAAATCAAATTGCCAATTTTAGGAAGTACTATTTGTATGCAAATTTGAAATGCATGATAACTTTTGTGACTGTTAGTTTAAAATCTATATTTATTTATATGGGTAAATATACACATGTATATATATATATTCCCAATTGGCTAATCTTTATCACTGAATAGTAAAGCAACAAAATGTTCTGCATTAACTTTTTCTCTATTCATGTGCTCTTTTTTGTTATTTAAACTCGAGTGACTTTCCTTGTTAGGGGCATAGCATGTACATTTTCACTTTGCTTAGCTCATCAAAGAGCATTTGATGTACTTCCAGCTCCTAGATATGAATGCCAACCCTCTGTTAGATGAACAGATACTATTAATATAGACATTATCCCCACTATGCAGAATGTTAATGAGCTAATATTCTGAATATTTAACCTCCTTTGGGCTTTGATTATGCGTGAATATTTTTTTTACCAGTATATGTGTGTGTGTGTGTGTGTGTGTGTGTATATATATGTATGTATGTATGCATATATATGTGTTTGTGTACATATCTGTATATGTTTGCATGTGTGTATGAATGATGTAAGCATGTGAAAATAATCATTTTGAAGTAAAATTACGAGCTTGCATTTAAGACTTTGAATAATTAAACCAACATAAAAGTAACATAAGATGAAACATTAACAAATTGTGATCACAGGTAACCAAAATCCTTCTTCCCTGACTGATATGGTTTAGCTGTGTCCCTACCCAAATCTCACCTTGAAGTGTAGCTCTCATAATTCCCACGTGCCATGGGAGGGACCTGGGGAGAGGTAACTGAATCATGGGGATGGGTTTTTTCTATGCTGTTCTCGTGATAGTGAATAAGTCTCCTGAGATCTGATGGTTTTACATAGGGCAGTTCCCTATGAGCACATGCTCTTTTGCCTGCTGCTAGGTAAGACGTGTCTTGCTCCTCTTTGCCTTCCACCATGATTGTGAGGCCTCTTCAGCCATGTGGAACTTTAAGTCCATTAAACCTCTTTTTCTTTATAAATTACCCAGTCTTGGGTATGTCCTTATCAGCAGCATGAGAACAAACTGATACGCTGACATTTCTCAGAAGACACCCCTGAGTGTAGGAGGACCCTGGCAGAACTCTGGCTTAAGTCTTGGGAGAGGGTGAAGCATAGAATCAGAGGGCAAGGCTGGGTGCTGTGGCTCATGTCTGTGATCTCAACGCTTTGGGAGGCCAAGGTGGAAGGATTGCTTGAGGCCAGGACAATAGAGGGCAAGAAAGGTACTTTATTATATGATAATCTCTAAAATTCCCCCATTTGATTCTAAACGTGTAAGGGAGAACAATGTGTCTGGTTTATTCACAGTCAATTCCCCAAGCACAAATACAAACATATTATAGTGTCCAATTAATTTTTGTTGAATAAGTGAATTAAGCTATAATATTTGGGGTTTCAAAAACTCTGAGATGTGTTTCCAAATTTTAATCTAGTTCTTAAAAAATACTTGTTAAAAAGATATAATTTAACCCATTCTGTCAATGAGAAAAAATTAAGTTTTCTGACGTGAAAGTGTCATGTCAAATTATAGCAGCAATTAAATATCTGGAATTGAAACAAACTCCATACTACGCATCCATAAAAAGGAATGAGATCATGTCCTTTGCAGGCACAAGGATGAAGCTGGAAGCCATCATCCTCAGCAAACTAACACAGGAACAGAAAACCAAACCACACTGCATGTTCTCACTCATAAGTGGGAGTCGAATAGTGAGAACACATGGACGCAGAGAGGGGAACAACACACACACCAGGGCCTGCTGGGGCGTAAGGGAGTGAGGGGAGGGAACCTAGAGAATGTGTCAATAGGTGAAGCAGATCACCATGGCACACATATACCTATGTAACAAACCTGTACATTCTGCAATAATATAAAGAAAAAAAGAAAAATAAAAAGAAACAAAGTCCAATGCTCTTTTTTCTTGGTTGGGAGTTTGTTGTTAACATTTATGTGATTTTCCGAATATTTTAAGTCATATGTATGTATATATATACACGTGTGTATGAATGTGTGTGTGTGTGTGTGTGGAGAAAGAGGAGAAAGAATGAGTGTGATTTAATCTACACAGAGGATTTAGTTTCTTTTTCTGAGTGTTTCTGTGTACCGCATATAGTAGGAAACTGTGTTTTCACTGTCCAGTAGCCACACTTGCTAGGAGAGTCCAAAGACACATCAGCTAATGAGACCTCTCCCCTCCACCCAGCACTCTTTCATAACTAGAATCTTGTCCTCCAATATTCCATTCATAGCCCAAACCGCTCGCCATTCAAGTTGTCTAACTCCCTCTCTCCCAGTACTGGGACTTGCAGATGTCTTCTGGCTTCCATTCTCTTCAGCCTTCTTCTGGCTTATTTCTGTCGCTTTCCAGCATTAACTCTATCGTTTATCACTTCAGGGACTCAAAATAATCATGTTTCCACAGGGCGTTATGCAGAAAGCCGTTATGATCATTATTTCTGCAAAAACTGCAAGTTATGATCAGTCTCACTATTTGCTTTGTCTATTTTTAAACATGTGACAGTGTGCTGTTAGAGAAAGCCATGTGGGCACACAAATCGGTGCTGTTTGTTAAAAATCCAGTCTTCAGCCTCAGCTGGCCTTTCAAGGCAGCTAGGCAATCTCTGTGTCCCAAGTCCCTTTCCTCCCTCTTTTTCCCCATAACCACCCTTCCAAATCTCCATCATTCTCCATTTTCCATAAACCCTTGACCCCACTCAGCAAATGACCTCACCTTCTACTTCACAAAGGAAATAGACGCCAACAAACAGTAACTCCCTCAACTTCCTGCCCTCTCCTCTACACTCTTATCAGCACCCACATCCATCCTTACCTCTTTTCCTCATTTTTCAGTTGAAGCGATGTCTCTCCTCTTAGCCAAGGCTAATCCCACCACCTGTGATCTGGATTTCATCCCTTCCCGCTCCCTTAGGGATATGCTCCATCAATCATCCATGTTCCTGTATCTTCAGCCTCTCAGGGTGTACTGTCTGTCTCCCCTCAACATACAAAAATGCTCTCATCGCTTCCAACTCAAATACAGACACACAAGTATGCATGTACGTGCACACACACACACACACACACACACTCCTTTCCCTTCCCTGTGTTCCCTTCAAGTTACTGCCAAAACTTTCTCTGTTCTTTCTCAGCCAAGTTTCTTTTTTTAAGAAAGTTTTCTTCTCATTTTAAAAGTATGACATGCTCATTTTAGAACATTTGGAGATTAATTTCCAAAGAGGAAAATAATAATTGCCCATATCCACCATGCATGAATGAACTGTTAATATTTAATATTTTGAATTTTTTGTAGTTTTGTTCTTCCCTACCTAAAAAAAGAGCAGGTGTCATACTGAAATAATGATTGGCATCTTGGTTTTTTCATATACTCCGACTATATTCCCATCACTTTAAATACTCCTGAAAAGCATGCCTATTAGTGGCTGTATATTCCTGCATATATTTATAAATATTTTAATATTTTTTTATTAGACTGTTGGACTGTTTTCAATTTTTCTGTTCTATAAATAGTCATAAGCATTCCTCCTGAAGATAAATTCGTACCTTTTCTCTCCCCGCATTCATTTCTCTGCTTAGTACAATGTATCCTCCATCACTTCTAAGACTTCCTTCACTTGTAATTTCTTTCTTTAAAGTGACTAGAGACCTCTTTATCTATGTTAAAGATACTTTTCTGTGTTTATCTCACTCAGCTTCTCTGAGGTATATGACATTGTTAGTGATTCTCTCCTTCTTGAAACAGTCTCCTTCGCTGGCTTCCATGCCATCTTGCTGCTTTCCACCCTTCCAGTTCCTCCCTCTCTTTGTGGCTTTTCTTCCTGGGCTTCCTTTTGACCGTTGGCTTCTCTGGGGCTCCACCCCTAGCTCTTGGCTCTATTTCCACACTTTCTTCTTGGGAGTAACCAGTGCCACATCCTTCACTCCTGTGCTTCTGGTTCCCAAGCTGTATACCCAGCCTCCATAACCTCATCTGGGGAGCCTTCTCTGTCTCTCAGCCATACACTTGGATTTATTTTTCCTTTTGTGAGCTCTCAAGGCACCCTCGACCTAACTCTGTCAAGGCACACGTCACTTTCCATTAAGCTGTCATCAGTTGATTTGTCCTTCTCTTCCCAAGCTTTCTCAAACTCAGCACTCTTGACATTCTAGTCCAAATAATCATTTGTTGTTGGGCTCTGTCCTATATATTGTAAGATGTTTAGCAGCACCCTTCACCTCTACCCACTAGATTTCAGTAGCAACCCACCCCAATTGTGATAATTCAACATGTCTCTAGACGTAACTAAATGTCTCTCAGGACAAAGTCCTCCCTGGTTGAGAACTACTCTGCTCAACTGTGAGCTTTGCAAGGGCAGGAGTTCTTTGTTTATCACATTTTGCCCCAAATCCTGTCCAGTGTCCAGCACATAAATGATGTCAAATAAAGAATCATTTCTTTATTTGGGTGAAATACAATGTAAAACTGGGAAAAAGTTAAAATTAGTGGGAACAGCTTGTTGTTTTATGAAGGCATTCAATTTTATTGTCAATCATTAAGCAAATATTTTATTACTAACAAATTTCCTTGATCCATGGTAGGTATCGAAAAAAATCAATGAAGTCTTTAACCTCAGGGTGCTTACAATTTTGCTGGAAAGAAATGAGGCAAACAAGCCATCAGCATGCATATGGAAACTTCATTACGCAAATGAAATGCTAGGTTTGCTGTGGAAATTTATTGCTGCACAGGGAGAATAAGGCAAAAAAAAAAAAAATTAAAAAAAGGAAATCTTTCAGAGAGGATAAAAATTTTATCACATGTAAACAAACGACCTGGTTAGCATGAAGGCAAGAAAGATGGGACATTTTCTATTTATGTGGGAAAGACTGGGGAAAGGATTCACATCTGTGGGTCAGTATCTAGGTCTCCTAGGACACAAATCTGCCCAGACATCAATGAAAGGGTTCCTTTCTACTACAGGATTCATTTAGGTCCTGAATATATGTTCTTGTTTTGTTCCAGTGAAACATATCATAATGCCTAGGGGTCTGAAACATTTCTTTTTTTGTTTGTTTGTTTGGTGACGGAGTCTCTCTCTGTCGCCCAGACTAGTGTGCAATGGTGCCATCTCTGCTCACTGCAGCCTCCACCTCCCAGGTTCAAACGATTCTCCTGCCTCAACCCCCCAAGTAGCTGGGACTACAGGTACGTGTCACCGCGCGTGGCTAATTTTTGTATTTTTTTAATAGAGATGGGGTTTCAGCATGTTGGCCAGGCTTCTCTTGAACTCCTGACCTCAAGCGATCTGCCCATCTCGGCCTCCCAAAGTGCTGGGATTACAGGCATGAGCCACTGTGCCCAGCCTAAAACATTTCAAATTAATTCAGTTCAGTTAATAAGCATAGGTATATGGGTTCAGTTAATCATTGGAATAGAAGATGCACACCCATTTAGATCACCAGCTGCGAGCAAATGGGTGAGATCCTGCTCCACACTGTATCCCAGTGTGTGGCTCGGGTGGGGAGTGGAGGAGAATTTTGCACCACAGAGTACATTTGACAATGTCTAGAGACATTTCTCATTATCTCAATGGGTGTGGAGTAGGGAAGGAGGGTACTACTAGCATTTAGTAAGGAGGGGTCA
Source organism: Papio anubis (assembly GCF_008728515.1). Taxonomy (NCBI): domain Eukaryota; kingdom Metazoa; phylum Chordata; class Mammalia; order Primates; family Cercopithecidae; genus Papio; species Papio anubis. Next base: position 88,833,908 of record NC_044979.1, on the reverse strand, counting down.
GGGATGCTGCTAAAATAGTACAATAAACAGAAGAGCTCCCACAATGAGGAATTAATGGGCTGACATTTTGGCTCGTCAGTAGTGTCATTAGTGCTTAGGTTGAGAAACCCTACTCTAACCTGTTTATAGATGCACAACACAAATCAGCAAGTTAAGGATCCAGAAGTCCTGCAGATAAATCAATCAATCCCCATTTAATGTGTTTAAACACAGGAACACATATTTAATTTTAAAAATCATATATTATTAAAAATAATTTTACTTGTCTCTTTATTTTTAATTGACTACTAGAAAGTTAAAAATCATATATGTGGCTCACATATTTCCATTGGACAGTACTGATGTATATCATTTCCTCATATCAATAAAACAAAATATTCCATTTCCTGTAAAATGCTGAAAACCATTTTTAAGGATGGCAATTGATGTTTTACTTCTATTTCCTCTTCTCTTTTTGTTTATTATAGTATAATTTAGTATTTAACTGCTTGTGATATGTAGGCTATGTGATCTATTTTTAAAAATTATCATCAAGTCTGTGTATACACAAGAGAATACCTTTCTTGCTCCTCAGATGTTTAAAGTCAAATTTACTTTTTCAGCAGCTATTGAAATCAGTGGTATGTTTAAACTTCAAATTCTTCATTTTATCTTTGCTCCAAATCTTATGTTTGTCCCAATTTTGAAATACTAAAAGTAAAAGAACATCAAGGTCAAAGTAGATGAGAATGTCATTCGAGAACGTCCATTTGCAACTTAAGGGTATGACTCTCAAAGGGAAGATGTCAGTCACTTGAGGAGATTCCAAACATACAAATTCAGTTAAGTACCTACAATGGCTTCTTAAAATATGGGAGGAAAATTGTGTTTTCTGTAGTACACAGAAGAATGCTGAAACTTAAAGTCACAAAAGGTAAGGAAGAGGCCACAATACTTGCAATATTCCTAAACAAGGAAAAGTCCCAAATCCTCCAAAGTCAACGAGTCGTGGAGGAAGAATTGTCTAAGCAAAAGTAGAGACAGTATACACACTGTACCTTGGTGAATCTGATACTTTCTTCTTTTTGGGTGTCACAAATTAAATCTGGCTAAGGGTATGTTTTGCAGGCAAGCCAGAGTGCCAGGGTGCCACTGGGTCCTGATTATAGCAAGAACATTTGTGGGCCCTCAAGAGAATCTAGCAGATGCCAGTTAACATGGTAGTAGCAGAGTGTATTTCTTGTTTTTAAGAGCTGTTCTTGATGCTGTTTTTCTCCAAGCCACCCTCCTCCTCTAGTCCAGGAATGGCGGGGATGCCACATTAGTCAAGGCAGGACAAGGTCAGGGCTTGGCCTAAGATCTCCTTGTGGGAGTATGCAAAAGGAAGCAGCTAAAATTAGTAATGGACTGAATGTGTGCCTGTGTTGTGGTGAAAAAGGAGAAAACAGAGGAGTCAACCCAGATCACACTTGCATTGTTCTGCCTGGAGGAAGAGGTAGGAATGTGACACTGTCCAGGGCCCTGGGGGACAGGGATGGGGACTGGGGGTTATTTCTGGAAGGAGAGGGGGAAATATCATAATTTTTCTTCCTTTTGTTTTCAGACCTGTGTGTTGATCTCTCTCCATTGTTTTCTAACTCTTCCAATTTGAAATTCTTCATAAACATGCATGCATTAGTTCACTATGTCTAAATAAAATGGAAAAATGTTAAAACGATAGAATAGGAAACATACCAGATGTGCTGCTATGCAGAAGATAGATAAGAAAGTCAGAGAGAAATGCAAACTAGATCTGCTCTCACATATCTTTGTCTTCTTAAAGGTCAGTTACTAATATTAATTTGTGCAATCAGAAACTCACCAATGAGCTTTTACCCTTATTGCTACTTTTGATGTATTTTATTTAATTTAAAAAATTATTTGGGGAAACCATGTTTTTGATATATTAATATCTATAATAATTTGATGGAAATAGGAAGTCAGGGATGTAATTACATTAAAACTTATAAAATACCATATCATTAATTGTTTCCTTTGAGCACCTGTTCAGAAATGAAACATTCAAAATATTGTTTTATATAGAAGAAACACTAAAAATAAGAATTGTGTTTCTTTTATAAGGCAAAAATATATATACTCAGTGTATCTGTTTTCTTTGATTGACTTTAAAGTTTCAGGAAAGAACGAAATGAAACAGGTTTTGAAGAAATCATTGAAACAGATGTTATTTATCACAAAATATTTAATATTCTCGATTCCTTATAGCATTTGCTATTCAAATAAAATGTTTAGAATTCGTATAATATGTGTGGATTTCAAAATATGCAATTGTCATTCAAATAGAAAACAGTGTAGGATCCATATGAGATATGAGAATTCAAAAGATGTAACTCTTTTTTACTCTTGACGCAGAAAATGCATACCTTACAAAGGATGTTTAAAGTTCAACAACAGCTTACTAAATGTTAAGACAAAACCAGAGTTTTGGTTGCAAAGAGTAAAGTACGGGCAGAGATGTTTGGTAAAGGCCAGAGGGAAATGGTAATTCTAATTGTTCCACCGAGTTGTCCTTGAATCGTGACAGGTTTGTTACTATGCAGATTTCCGAGCTGCCACCTCCCATGAGGGGATTTCACCCCATGAAGTTACCCAGATACACCCTCATCTCCATCTCTCCTCTTTATTCCTAATTAGCTTGTCCCTGGGTTCTCTCAGGATAGCATTATGGTTGTCCCAAAGTGTTTTTGATTCTGATCCACTGACAAATTAAGCCATCTAATGTTTAGCAAAAACACAAATTTAAGTCACAGAAATGGTAAAGCCTTACAGGCAGCATCCCAAAACTATGCAGACTGGACAGTCGCCGACTTTTATCCTCCTCACTCCATCCACTCTCTGGAGGTGCTGCAGACACCAGTGCATCCATAAATCCACTCAAGGTTTTAGCTTTTGTGCCTTAAGTTCTCCTTATGGCCCCCAAGTGCCTTTTCCTTGAAGTGTAATAATAAGCACTAGAAGCAGAACAATTTGGTTGTCAGTATGCATGGAAATTTAGCAGGTCTCCAAAAAGCAGATGCAGGAAAATTGGAGAGGAGCAAACAACCACAGAAAGATGGGTCTGGCACAAGCGACAGCCTGTCCCTTTTCATGGGTTAGTGAGATCCGACTAACCCAGAGCCACGCTCCCAGTCTGCTTCCTTACTTCCAAATGGTGCCTAGCTTGCAACTTATCAGAAAGTGTTCAACTGCTGTTAGTAGCTGAAGTTAAACAGTAAGAAAAAGAGTGAAAGAGAGAAGGCAGGAAACTAACACTCAGGAGACTGTCTCTGTGCCTTAGTTGAGTCTATGTCATCCCTATGGAAACACAGAAAACTGGAGGATTTTGCTAAAGATTAAACAGTAATTAATAGAGCAAGAATTTTAATCTAAGTGTGTCTCCAATGTGGAAGATCCTTTTTCTATGCTCTCTCCAAGTGAATTTATGGGAAATCATATGTAGAAGACATCACAGATACGAGGGAATCTAGGGTGTCTTTGGACATCTAATGGATGTTCCCTATTCATTTCATGTGTGAATTAGGTGTAATATTGACAGACGACTTTGTCCATAATTCTTCAGAGTTCTGTATTCCCATGATGAGATTATTTATAATGGGTTCTGATTTTAAAGACAGAATTTTGAAACAGCATTGTATTTTCTATTAAAAATATGCAACATATGGGCGTGTAGTATGTATCTAAGAGATGTTAACAAAAAATAACTCATCTTTAGGAAATTGCCTTCATCTGAAAATACATGTTAAGACTAACCAGTTGAGTTTCACAGTACTGGTGTACTGTGGTACTATTCTACAGGTGTGTGTGTGTGTTTTTTTTTTATTCTCCTAGATATCTCCCATGACTAGAATGACACACCAAAACTAGGAGAAGGTCTACTTATCTCAGGGAGTTGTTTTCTTGTTTGTTTGTTCTGTTTTGCTTAAGAGGAAAAAAACCTCACAGTGGCAAGGTTTTTTTTATGAACAAGTTTCTATATATTCAGGTTTATTGATTCTAATATTAATTTTGCAGAAACATAAATTTTGCAGTAACAATCTTGAAAACTTTTTAATTTGGTCCTGCATCTGTTCAACTGAAAGGGATTTCAGAAATTAGGAAGAAAGAGGCAGTAAAGGTAGCAGCACAGGTACCCAACTAAGCATTCCTCTCTATCCACAAGCTTTTAAGTAGCTCCCTCCCACGGTGACTCTGAGATTGGCCGTGGGATGTGATTTGACCAGTGAGATAATAGCAGGAGTAACAGCAGCAGACACTTGAAAAGGCTTGCCAACTGGCGCCAGCCCCTTCTGGCTACTGGGAGCACTTGTGCCATGCCCTGTGAGCACACCAGGGCTAGTATCCTGGAGATGACAACCATGTGGAGAGAGGCCCCAGCATTCCCAGCCAGGCAAGCTTTCCCAGACATGTGAGCAAGGCCAGCCTAGCTCTAGCAGAGCAGACTCAGAACAGAAGAACCACCAGCTGATGAGTAGATTCCTGGGAATAATGCATGTTTATTGTTTTCAGCCATTATGTTTTGGGCTGATTTGTTACGAAGCAAAAGGTTGCCAACTCAATACTGTTCCTCCAAAAATGTAAATATAAATCTAGCAAAGGCTCAGAGTGATTGAAAACTGTTACCAACACACAGAGGTGAAAGACAGCCTCACTCCCAAGCATATCTTGATAAACAGACCAACTATCAGTTACTTCTGGGAAACTAAATTCTAGAATGACGGTTGCATTGTCACCAATCTTCATGCAAAAGGCCACAGGGGGCAGTGAGGGGTTACAGGGTTGGTCAAGTTAAGACAATAAAGACAAGACAGCTCATTCATAAGACGCAACTGCATTTCACAGAAATTCCAGGCCTTCAAAACTACTCTCCCTTTCCCCATCACCATACACATACACACAATTGTTGAAGTAGAGGAAACATCCAAATCTCGTAATTGCTCTAAGATCTCAAAACGTTTAGAATCGTTACCTCTCCAAAAGGGAGACATTTTTTTCTCTTCTTGTAGCTTCCAATGCCAGGACACGTGTGCCTGTTACTCTATAACCATCATCTATGATACTAATTTTCTCAAACAGGTATTCCTTTAAGGTATTTTGGTTATTGCACAAAACATGACTTTGAGGAATATTGAGGAACACAGAACAATGTTAAAATGTCAATAGAAAAATATCACTTTACAAGACTATACATCTAATATGAATAAAAATTTTTAAAAATATACATATTTTCTATATGAAATACAAAAAAAGACTTCCAAGAAAATGTAGCAAATAGTAAAAGATTTTATGGAATTAGAGGAGATTATTATTTTCTAGTCTTAATCTTCAGTAGTATTAAAATGCATAAAAAATACAAAATAAATTAGCATAAACTGGAATCAATGAAGAATATTTTAATATATAAAGATTTCTAAGAACCATTTAGGAAAAAATCAAGAAATTTAGACCAAATAACAGACAGTGAACATTTCTAGGAGTAATTGGGTGGGTGTTCTCTATAGCAGGAAAAACATGTTCAGATTTTATATAAATAAATAAATAGATGGAATTGTATGACATACAAGAACTTCTGAAGTTCATCATCATATTCTTCTGTACTGATTTTGCTCTTCTTACACTTCTTATTTACATTAAGGAATTCTGATTGGAAACATACTAAATTGCTTCACAGGTTTTGCTAGTATTCTATGTTATTTTGACACACACACACACACACACTCCCCTGTCCACACTACTTTCTGTGCTTTTAAGATTCTAAGGCACAGAGAAGGTTTGTAAATGTTACCTTTTACCCAAACTTCCCGCCTAAGCCATGGAAAGATATCCATGCGATCACCCTCTATTGACTATGCACAAGGCTTAAAACATAATTATGTTAGGAAATGCAAATTTAAAATAAGGCATGAATCAGAAGTCCTGGGTCTCAATGGTTGCCCCAGCTAGTTGACACAGTTATGGATAGATACTGTGGATTTGAGACCCCAGAATCACTGCTGTGTCACACATTTTTTGTGTGCTTTGAGGTGCTGGAGAGGAACAGAGTCTGAAGACGAATTATTGCTCATTGCTATAATCTCCCCCATAAAGTGTAAATGAAAAGCTTACTTTTTCCCAACAAATAGGAGGACTTTATGAAGCTTGTTGCTAACCTTTCATGCTTAGTACATGACAAAGTGTGCCATTTTTTCCAAAATATTTTGCAAACAAAATGTGATTTAGATCTTTAATAACTAATGTGATACAAGAATAATTAATGTTGTGAAAGCCAAAAATAGAGAAATCAGAGTTGCCTCCTCCCTGAATGCAATATCCACCTATTACAGACCACTGTGACCTTTCTGGGAAAAGTCACTTCCATTGGACAGGGCAGTGGCCGCAAGGCAGCAAAACACCACTTGGAATAATTCTTTACAGATGCCAGGAACTGGAAGTTTCAAGGGGAAAAATGAAAGCCATTCACTCTTCCAATGACACAGGCCTTTGATACCATAAAGCCATTTGGACTGAGAGCTCCAAGGTCAGGAAGGCACATAAAGATTGGTGATTAGAGAAATACTATATCAGCAAAGTGTGGCAAGCTATTAAAAGAAACTATAGCTTTTATGATTGTGTCGCTGAAGCTCCCCAGGGCTATTTGTATTAGATATTGAGTTAAGCGTAACTTATTTAGTCCCAGCATTCCAGAAAACATTTTGATGTCAGCTACTGCAGGAAAGTAAACACAAAGCAAAGGAGGAAACAGAACTGATCTCAAACAGATAAAAATGGTGTAATTTAATTTTCTGAACCCGGGCGTTTTAGAGCATTAAGAACGAGGAATTTTAGAACGGTCCTTTCAACTTGAAAAATAAAGAAGTTTATTTAGGCATTTGGTGTAGGGGGAGAAAAGTAGCAGAGGGCTTACAGAATCAACTCATTGAGCTTATATTAAATTCTGATCAAAAAGTATTTTTGATGTATTTAGTGAAGCATTTCCAGAGTTATAATTGGTGTTTATGACAACAGATAAGTTTCCTTCTTTTTCCCATGCCTTAATAATCACACAAGTTTTGCTCATGCATCTTCGCCTGGTGAGTCTAATTTTAGTATTACTCATGATATCATTGATTCATGAGTAGTTAGAGTTCACTGAACACTTCCATGACTACCATCAAAATTCTTTTTTTTAAGACAAGGCTTTAGTATTGATCACCCTCATCATGCCTCCCTAAAATTCAACCCTAAAATAACATCCAACCCTAAAATGAAAATGTTGTTAGTCATGAGCAAAACAAATAAAAAAATCTACTGTTTACTTCCATTTCAATCCAAAGTAAGGAATGTTTGAACTCTAAACTCTCAGCTCATGCCAAGACCCCTGAAAGGAATTTCCTCACAGGTCTCATGAAGACTGAGCAAACCATGGTGACTCAAGGGACAAGAGCCATTTGAACACATTAGGAATATCAGTGTCAAAGATCAGCCATTTTAAACAGTCTTAACATAGGTGGTATTACAGTTGAAAAGGGAGTGGGACAATATTTTTACACTTCCGATGCTACCCAAAGGAAGAAATATTTACTGTCTCTCCAAACAGCAAGGTAATTTTCAGCAAAAAGAGAGAGACAGAGAGAGAGAGAGACAGAAAGAGAGATTGAGACTAGGGGAAAAATATGTAATGATGTGACTAGCGCTTGCTCTGGGTGATGGGTTTATGGGCAATGTTTCACCTGTTTTTTATACTTGTCAGCTTTTGCCAAATTTTCTGCAAAGATCATGCATTCCTGATTTAAAAAAAATAAAAGGAAGAAAACACATAGGCCATTTAAAAATGTGAGAACAGGCTAATGATCTCATCTCCCATAGGCTGGGCCTCGTCATGATGAACATCTCATCTGCCAGGACGTGTTCCTAGAGAAGCTAATCCAGATTTACTACCGCTGAAGGGAAACTGCTAGGCCATCCTTACAAGGAGAGTCTTCCAAGGTAAGTATTTGGGATTTCGAATGCGTTCCTCAGGCATCATTTACTCTTAGCTTAACTCTAAGAATTTGCATTTGTGTTTTCACTAGCAAAGGAAGTCTCTGGTTTACTTTTATTTATTTCTCTGTAATAAGTTGTTTGTGCTTATGTGTGGGAAGAATAACACCTCCGACAGATATCTTTGTAATCATATCTCTTCCTCAGCGCCAATGATGCTCAATGAGAATGTGATGATTGTCATTGCCACTATCTGTTCTGTTCTGTTTGATAAGCTCCATGCCAAATGGTTGTTCAATATTGTGAATTTCACCTGTAATTGTACAGCCATAGATTCTAAGTCAAGTAATACTAAGAACAACTGACTGGGCATGGTGGCTCATGCCTGTAATCCCAGAACTTTGGGAGGCCAAGGTGGGCAGATCACAAGGTCAAGAGATGGAGACCATCCTGGCCAACATTGTGAAACCCCACCTCTACTAAAAATACAAAACAATTAGCAGGGCATGGTGATGCGCAGCTGTAGTCCCAGCTACTTGGGAGGCTGAGGCAAGAGAATCGCTTGAACCCAGGAGGCGGAGGTTGCAGTGAGCGGAGATCGCGCCACTGCACTCCAGCCTGGTGACAGAGCAAGACTCTGTCTCAAAAAAAAAAAAAAAAAAAAGAATAACTGCAGATCATTACATAACCATAACTACATAATGTATAACATACACATTTTATACATTATATAGTATAATATGTCCTATTATACTATATAATAATTACATCATACATAACTATATAGTATATACAAGTTTATAATTATAGTTACGTAATTATGCAGCTATAATGTAGTTTTGCATCTTATGACAACATTTAAGATAATTTAATATTATAATTTCACAGCCAATCTATTTCAGAGATTAGTTTGAATTAAAAGTCTGTTTGGTTTAAAGAAGTCACCATTTTGGAATACTATATAAATGTATCCTGTTAGTGGTTGCTATCTGATTGACAATACAAAGGAAAAGACAAAAATGATATTAAAAGCAAGAGCATTCTATCACATTTTAACCAGGTTTCATAAATTCAGCATAGTGTTAGAACAAAAGATATTACAGATTTCATCTTTGAAAAATAAAGTAACAATTTGAGTTCACTTTGGAAAATAGTCATATGTGAAAGAGTTACAGAAAACTTTTTACCATCTAGGTCCATTATACTCAAAATACTAGCCAGAAAATAAAAAAAAAAAAAATGTGTGAGAAAACTGACAAACGGAGACATTATTCTCCAGGTATAGATTTTTCTTAAGAGAAAGGAAGAATCCATAAAGCTGTGCTCTTTTTTTGGTTGTTAAAGTTCAGGTGAGGATAAGCTCCTGTTGGACACTCATAAACCACCCGTTCATTCTCAATTTAGAATACCAAGGAACACAAACCTGACACCAAGGTCAAACTAAATCCTGTATCTCTAACCTTGGCAACATTTTGAAAACATCAGAGAGATTACCAAGTAAACTATTCATTCTTTAATGATTTCTTGCTAAGTCCCATTCTGGTCACTGATTGGAAGTGTCACTATGCTGTGTTAGGAAACTCCTTCTACTCTTTCAAATCAGTCTTCTAAAATGTTGAGTCAACATGGACTGTGTTCTACAAACACAATCCTTATTTATTGTCACGTTTATGTTGATATTATTTGTTAAACAATTAGCATAGTAGAAAAGATAGGGAAACACAACATTCCTCCATGATTCCAATATTCCCTTCGTGAGCATTATCTCATGTTCCCTCCCCAAAAGAGTCCCTGAATAGACATAACATCATTCTCTTCTAACTTGAGTGGCAACCCAAGGTACAGCTGCAGATGTCATTGCTAATAGTGTTATCATTTTTGCCCTGTTAGCCTAAGGGACACCTGTTCAGATGCAAGACTGACTTTCCTCCACTCATCTTGATCCAGTCCCAAGATGTCCTAAAGTGTGTAACTTTCTTTGTTTAAAATAATGTTAAGTGTCACTTATGTCCTTACTAATTCCATGCAGCAACCTTCAGACTAAATACAATTTGACTTCCTTAGATAAAGTATCAGGAAAATTTAGGGTTTTAATGGAACAAAATAAAAAATGTCACTCCTATTCCTATGTAAATTAGAGAAAATGAGGAGTAGGAGGGAGGAAATATCCAACACATTTTCTTTTATTAATACTTTTAAATAGTAAATAAACTCTCCCAAGGATATTGCCCCTTTGAAGATAAAGTTCCATTTGCATAAACTGGAGGGGCCTCTTTAATGTAGTTTTCATTATCTTGACTCCAAAGTGACTGATGTCAAGATCAAGGGAGTCAATCAGGGCAGATACACTCCAGGACACCACGGAGAAATAAATCAGCCCATCCTCTCCACCCAGAAGAGTCCTGCTCCACGAAGGGGATTTGTGAGTCTCTTTTCTGAAGTAGGCAGCCAAGTTCCATTATTATAAGGACTGACTCCCATCTCTTAGAAGTCTCTCATTCTTTAAGATAATTGGGGTGCCCTGCATCAGTTATCTAATAGGCTAATGAACTTTGGAGATAAACCAGTTCTTGACCATTTCTTGCCCTCTGAACACTCCCGGGACACCAACCCCATTTAGCCATTTATCTCATTATGTTAAGAAGAGAAAATTAACCCTAAAGAAAATGAGATAGCCCCTTGACTGTTGGCTGAATGTGGTAGGGGTCATCTTGTGAGGAGAGAAGGACAAAGGAAGGAGAAGAAATGAACATATTCGTTAGATCTTTTGTGACGATTAACCCTTTGCCTCTCTCAGCCATTTTCTCCCATCTACAATTGCATTTTAGCTATGGAGTTTCTGTCTACTGGCCTTTTCTTTTTTCAGCCTCAGTTATTCAATTTATTGCATGATGAGGCAGGTCTACTGGGTCATCATAGGTGTGGGTGAATTAAAAATGTCATCATTTGGTCTTTATTTCACAAGCTTGACTTAGTGCTGTTTTCACTTGCAAAATACAAATGTGAAAACTATAATTTATTACAGTACTAGCAATTCAAGATGTTTTGCTTGGATCCTGTGTGTACAATCGGTTACCAACATTCCAGCCTGTTTTGCTTTAGTTGGCTACTAGTTTACTACCCTCAATTTCATTCTCTAAATCTGTTTAAAAACAATTTAACTACACTTTGATTCTGTTTGGAAAAGCAGTTATGAGCTCCCCTCACTAATGCACAACAACATATTAAATGTGGTTTGTAAAATGTCATTTTAAGGCAGATGACAAGCTCCAAATGATTTATTTAGCAATTCTTTAATTTCACACATACTATTTTATCCTAATAGATATCAGAGGCTAGGTCACTTCCGGAGTACATAAAGAGGTTATTTCGACTAAGACACTTGAGTGGCCTTGAAATCCCAGTCTCCTTGAAGTTGTGAAACTTGCAGCTGGAACAATCAGCCTCCCTGCTCTGTGAGCAACCCCTACTGGACAATTGCTCAATTTGTGCCGCTGCACCACCAGAAGCATCTGTTCTCTCCTCTTCTCTCTCTTCCCTATTGTGAACATTTTTTTCGTTAAAAGTAAATTGTGTAACTTCTTTTCTCATATTGAATATTTAGTTAAACAAACACACCAAATACATCCTATACAAATGTTTTGACCTTCTGAAAATAGGAAGAGTACTATGTTTTCTCAATCTATTCTCCCATTCAATGACATTTTCTGTATCTAATAATTAAAGAATGCCTTTAGCTTTATAAATGTAGCTCCAAATTTCAATAACTATTACAAAAACATTGCAATAGACTAAATAGAAATAATGCTATTTTTGTTTGGTTTGGTTATCTCTCCTTTTAACAATTAAGTGTCAGATATAACCTTATCTCAGTGTATTGTTTTCTGTGAGTCCCAGGACTTTAATAGTATCTAAGTTGATCTAGTTTTTATTCTCAGCTACTATTTAATTTTTTTCTTTTTAAAGTTTTATTTTATTTTTGATTAATACAAAATAATTTTCCATATTTATGGGGCACAATTAGTTTTTATGTTATTTAAATTTATCACAATAAAAAATTAAAGTCAGAAAATGGAGTATACTATACATAACAACACAAAAAATGTATTTATCATCAGCTACTGAATATAACAATTTTCTTTTACTACAAACATCTGACTGAAATGTAAGATTTTTCTTTCCACAAAAAAATAACAGGACAAAACAAATCATTATTTACCAGTGTCCAAAAAATGCACTTGCTTTTTACCATAAAATACACATAGTCACTTTTATAAATGGCTGGCGAAAGACATTAGATTGTCAGAGCCCTCTTTATACACAAGACTAGCAAACAATTAAATTTAGCCACATGATGCTGAGAAAGTATTATATACTAACTAGATCTCCATCAGTTTGTGTAGCTCACAAAGTCTCTTTAAAGTGAAATTAACAAGAAATGCCAAATTTAGTCTGAGATAAATAGATTTAGACCCAAATCTTCTTTTTCTCAAATGCACAGAAAACGAAAGATGGTTTAAGTTACACTTCACTTCAGTTTTGTTACCTAAAGTCTGAGATGTGAGGAGTTAAAAGCTTATTACCAATGTCCTAGGTCAGTGCTTCAAAAAGTTAGTTCCATAGAAAAGTAAGATTTTAAAAATGTCATGGTCATTTTTTTAATGTTGAGTTAAATAATGTAAATAAGTTGCTGTGCTGCAGGACTTCTCAGAACCACTAATTTGCTGAAGTACTTTGGGTGTCTCCACAGAGCTTACATAGAATGTGAAGCTTACAAAACTCATCAGAGAAGAGAACATCTCTCTGGACTGATGTTTTAAAACACAATTTGGAAAGTTTTCTCTTAAGTCATCCAGGCTTTTTCCTTCTGAGTATTCTTAAGAAAAGTAATGGTCCATTCCTTTCCAATCTGTATCTATCACTTTGAGTCTTACTTAACTCTGTGAATAGGCCAGAAATATGCTGTCTTTTCTGATACTCATTCACCATTTACCCCAGGAGACAAGTATTACTAACTCCATCTCATAGATGAGGACTTGTAAGTGGCCAAGGCAAGTCTCAAACACAAGATGTGCTCACTGCAGGGTCTGCCCTCTTTTCTCTATGCTGTGTTACACAGACTGTTCTCTTTTGTTGACACTTTTTAGGGGCTTCTCTGGTACGCCAAGGTCACGTGACCCGATTGGGATCAATATGGACTACCCCACACTGGCAATCTTGATGGTTTCCTCTTTGACCACTGCAGTCTATGTTAATTTGAATTCTATCTATTGTGGAAAAAAATTACACATTGGTTAATTTCATTTAGAACATTATCCACTCAAAAGGACTGCCATTTATGACACAGAGTAGGGTGGAGAACGAATGCATAAATGTTAAAATTAATCAAAGATAAGTTTGGAAATAACTCAAAGGAATTTTGGTTAAAGAGCAATTGCAAGTCAACATTCATGTTACAGGTGGTCTATGTTTTCTTCCCCTTTACCTACAAGCCAAATATTACCAAACCAGAAGCCACGAAGCAGCCCTTTCCATCTCACAGTAACGAGACACTAATAGCCCATGGAAAAATCAACATATAATTTAGTTTTATACTGCTTACTAAAGTCCCTGTACTCTTTGGTACTTAAATGAATATAAGATCAGAAAGAGCAATACAGAGTGACCCACAAACCCCTCAGAAAAATTTTGGTAAAACATATATTTAAACTTCTGGATCATCATCTGTTAGCATTAATGGGAACATACTGAATACGTAAATTGCAAATAATTTTTTTTTGTTAGGAAGTAATAGGTGACCCTCTTATGCAGAACATAAACTTGAGTGCACAATTTGATCTCAATGGTTTGCCACGTCTATCTCCTGAATGCACCATCTCAGATACTTTTTCTTCATCTTTAATTAGATGGGTTTCATTCACAGTTAAGAAAAGACCTTCTAAGCATGTGTAAATACTGCAAAGCAAATAAAATTAGCATTTTGCTCAGAGTTTTCCAAGACAGAAGAATTCCACAAGAGTCATTTATAAATAAATATGCATTAAACAAATATCTGATAATATTAGTATTTTTTTTTGTTTTCCCTAGTGGAAAACTATAATCACAAGGTATATGATCAAACAGAAATATGCTTTTGTTTCTGAGTGAGGAGAGGCAAATTCCATAAAGGACATTAAGCAACTCTATGATCAAATCTAATATATCTTTTAATATTGTACAGAAAAAAGGCATAATGCCAAAATATACTAGTTGCATGCCATATGTCTTGTTTGCAAAATTGGTTACTTTGTCCTGTCTTTATTCAAATTTAGAGAGTATTTTCTCTCAAAATGATTAGCCTTCTCTTTTCTAGGAATAAATTCATGCACAATATATACTATAGACACATTAAAAAAAATGGTACTTTAGCAATTTGACCCTGGTGAAAATAGAAAGGGGGCTGCCTCTCATTTTCAGAACAGCAGAAAGAATACAAAAAGAGCTTTAATTCTGGAAAAGAAACATGGACATAGATTGTGCCAAACATTAAAGACATGTCTGGAGGGGACTGTTGTCCCACAAAAGATGGATTGGCTAAAAAAGTTATGCTCAGAGACACCTTTTCAGCATCAATCTGTAAAGGAGAGTCAAAGTTTAAAAATACCAGTTTCTGCCAAAACAAAACCAAAATACTCTTATACACCTATCATATATAACCTATGAACAGTTAAGGGATATAATTTACAAATATTTTAGTTTCATAAATGCAAATTGCAGTGTTTGCATCTTGGCACATTATAACCAGTAATATCTCTTCAATTTATTTACTCAAAGTTCACATCTAACACTTAGGAATATAAAATATGGATAAAAACCTCTTTAGTTACCATCAGATAAGGAGGCTCTTGCAAAAAGGGTTGAGAGACAAGCAGCAATATGCTATCTGGAAATGAACCAGTGGGACTGCTCAACAAACTTTGTGCCTCATTCTACAGTCACTGCCTCTGTTCGTTTCTCAAGGATGCTTAGGCCATTTGATGAAACATCACTGCTTGATATCAATAAATCTTGTTTTAAGGCATAAAATTACCCATGGAAGAATATATTCTACACTTCATGATAGAATTTGTGTCCTGCCCTATAGATATATGCAAGAATGTGATTCCTTTTCTTAACAAAATTTGGACAATTTGGATTACTCCCTCTTCCTAGATAAGTTGACAAGTACACCAAAAATGCTTATTTTAAGCCAACCGTAGCCACAGAAGAAATATGCTACCAACCAAACCAATGATATCCTGTTTAAATCAAAGAGAAACTAGGCTGCTAGTGATCCTAATGGCCGTAAGCCCAAAATGGACCATAAATCCATCATGCTAAGTACTAGGCCTTGTTGCTACCATGGTTGCATAAAACCAGTTAGAAACAACACTGCTGAAAAACCATAAGCCAACAAAAGCTTTACCTTTAGTGTAAAAATCTCCAAGAATATCAGGCACTATCTGGTTAAAAGAACTTTCTTGATTAAGAGAACTTTTAATATATTTCTAAAACATTGCTAAAGGGACTCTTTGGTTATAATTATTTTTCTTCCTCTATGCCTTTAAATCATTCCTCTCAGACTAGATCCTCTGCAGCAATTACCATTGACCCTTGTGACATTGTTTCTTAGCCATATCCTCCTAGAAAAGCCAATGGGCATTACTGAATTTTGAAAATTGTAAGGAAGGCTGTAGTACCTAAAATCTCTCTCTGTCTCCCATGTCTAAGTTTAAACTCATTATTTATCCTACAGTGAGAGGGAAATAATGTATTCATTTGGAACTTGCAATAATGTTTAGAAAAGAAAGCTCACCAAAATCCAAATTCAGGATTTCTTCTCCAAGGTTAGGCCAGTCTCTAGCAACCCATTTTTATGTTTTAATGGTGTGTATGTTTGTAAGTTATTTCTCAATGCAAGTCTTTGTAAACTGTATTTTTAATTTAGCTGCTCCCACTTGGTAGTTTTAATTTATGTGACAGAATACAGGTTCAGAAGCAATAAAGTTAAATCACTTTTAAAGTAGACTACAATTAAAACTTCCATTATGTTAAACTGTCTTTCCTTTACTTTTTCTAAGTTAGTGATATTTTAATTTATTTCAATGGAAAATGGTTTTTACCAGGTAGCTAACAACAGCTCAAGTGTCTCATGGAAAGATATTTACTTGTCTTAACCTTTCTCTGTAACCATTAGAGTCCTTGTCATTTTGACTTCCTTTCAGCTAGTGACCTCTGCCCTGCTCCAATTTAAAGATAAACTAAAAGACATTTCCCCTGAATGTGTGCTTCTTCTAGTTTTTCGGTGGAAACTGTAGAATCTACTTGTCTAACCAATTATCTCCTATTTGAAGGGACATGTGGGGTGGGTAACTGTGTATTGGAAGAAGGTTTACAAAGAAGTAAACAGGAAAAAAAGGATGTGCCAACTATAAGTGAACCCATAAGTCGGTATCAAAATTGGAAAATGAAAACTATTATTAGAGAATAAACATGAAATCTTCAGGAGTCAGCTTTTATCAGCAATATAGAGGGCACATGTAAAAATATTGCTAAAACAATTGATTTGAAAATGTCACTGGAATTGGAGTAAAGCAAATCATCTTTTGTACATTTGCACATTATTCATAAAATTTGTATATAAATACACTAGAAATGGAACCTTCATTATTTAGAAGTTTAAAAATGCATTCCCGGTGTCAGTAGTCAAACTAAGACTAGACTAAACAGACTCAGCTTTATACAACAGCACTTTTCCTCCACCATTTTTTGCTCTCTGAGAATATTATTCTTTATAATATTGCTTTTGAAATCCTATTTTTTATTTCACTTGTTGAAAACTAAAAGAGTAATGGAGTAGAACAAATTGATGTATAGAAAAATAGTATTCTAAATAATACACACATTTATAGACATAGCTCGTGTGTGTGTGTGTGTGTGTGTGTGTGTGTATAGTCATTTTGGTCAGTTTTCAGGTTATATGGGCTTTTGTGGAGTTTCCATGTTTTCAACTCGCTTATAAATGGAAATCTGATAGCTACGTCACTCCTTCACACATTACATTAGGGAAAAATTCTATAAAGTAAAAAGTTATCTAGCCAGAGTTTATACTAGATAATGTGGAAAATTTATTGGGTAAAGACTAAAACAATCTTTACTACAAGAGGCCACACCTCAATATACAATGAAGAAAAATGTTTCTCTTGTGAAAAAACATAATAAAATATGTCCATCTAACCAGTCAATGAAACCCTGCAGAAATACACAGCTTTCTCTCTTCTTCCCTTTCTGAATTCCTATTCATTTTGAGTCAGGAAAGCCTAATCCATTAATTAACCTTCAGGTCTTTGAGATCACCTCCTTGGATCTGTTCTTGATATGTTGAAATAATTTATTCCACAGTGAATATCAAAGATACCTGAATAGTGCCAAAATAATGTTGTCCTGCATCTACTACTATACCTGGAGTTGTGAAAAATGAAAGAATTCAAAATTTACTGAAGTACTTTTGAATAGCATAGATGTTATTTATCCCAATATAGACATTTATTTCCCATCAATGAGGGTTCTATGATAGTATCAATTATAACATAAAAATATTGTTATAAATTATGCCATACAGCTTTGAGTATCTGTTATTTCAAGAATAGTAAACTAGTCTGTGGTTTTGCAAGCAAATAACATAAAGGGATCTGGCATGACCAGTGAATTGAGTAGAAGATTTATTTAAATGGTATCTACTTAAATCAGTTTTACTATTTACTAGCTTATGTTACATATTGAACAGCTTATTGCCTATGCTGGAAAAAGTGTTGCCCTAGGAAATGTATATATACAGAAATAACATTAACAAGCTACATTAAGAATTTTGATATGATTAGAAAGCATAAATGTTTATTAACTATTTATATTTATGTAAAGCACAGGGTACTTGGAAAATTCAGACTTTGTTTAAACAATTATAAAAATATGAATTCTCAAAGCATACTGTATCTGTGCCTACCATGTAGTACCTAACATCTTTTATCTAATAATTTTATATATGTATAATTTACCCTCTTCTTATCAGGTTATAAGCTTACTGGAGCCAGGCAGGACCATGTCCAACATTTAAAACAATGCCTGGCACTTTCTGATGTGTGATAAGCAATTAAAAAAATGAAGGTTTATATTAGTTTAGTAGAATTATTTTATAAGGATTTTTACATATGAAGGCGAGAGGATTCCAACCATTCTTTTAAACATAGTGTTTTACTATAACTATGAACAGAGAAGAGGAAAAACTTTTGTATAATTGTTGATAGACAGCGAGACTTCAGCCATTTGTGAAGAATTATGCCAGGTCTAAGAGGTGAAGGGAATGAGTATATATTTAGACTTTAAAACATTAATACATAAGGTAAATTCCACATGAACTACGTAATGTAAGAATTGAAGAGTTGGGGATTTCATAAAAGACATTTGCAGTCTTCCAAGCCATGACCACAAGATGTAAGATTTATGAACTAGAGATGAATAGAAGAATTAAAAATGCTAAGAAATGTGTTTAATATGAAGGAAAAAGGCAGGGCCGCAACTGTGAAGCCATTCATACAGTGACTTCCTGACTGATAGGAGTTTTTCACATTCCACCTTTGCCTTTGCTTTCCACAGGTGCTGGAATATTACCATCAAAATAATTGGAGGGAGTAGAGAAGACTTGGTTGAAAAGTTAGCATAGTAGCAAATGGCTTTTCTGATTTGATGTTGAAAGTACTGTATTTTGAAGTTATATTCAATAGTTTATGAGTCAGACCTGAGTGTCTGTTACTGTATCACCATGAATTGACTGAGACTCCAAGCCAGTCTCTCAACCTTTCTGGATATGGATTGGGGATGAGCTCTACCATAGTTCAAATGTATGACTTCTGCTTTACCACTGTGAAGTCTTCATTTTTTCTTTGGTAAATATGAGATAGTGATTAAATGATAAACATAAACTACCGGGTATGGTGTTTGGCAATTAATTAGCTTTCAATCCCTACTACCTTTCATTGTTGTTATTGTTGTCATTATCTAACATTCTTCCCAACAATAAAATTTTGCCATTCTATACTATTTTTAATAGTGCTTAAACTTTAAATACTGGCACACGCTGACTATTTCTGCATATATTTTGTGACTAATTTAGTTAGGTTATTTTCATTCCTGAAGAACATCAAAAACTCTGTCAGCATAGAATGTTTCTCCCATCTCACCCCACCCCCCCTTAGGAGGAAATCTATTTGCCAATTCTAGTTCAGAAATAGTAAATCAGCATTCACTTGACATTTTCTTAAATACTCAACAAATCTTTTTTTTTCACTAGTTAGAATTTTGAAGGAAATTATACGAACATAAAAGAAAAAGAATTTTTAAAACTAAGACGGTCATTCAACATTAGTCTGTCTTCCTAATAACTGTCAAGAAAGCTGTGGCTATACGTCATCTTTACATGTCAGCATGGGTGAGCAAAACAGTCTTTCAATGAAGATCAGGATTAACACTTTCAATTGACAAATGAGGAAACTGAGGCATAGAACACCTAGAAATCTCATAGCTGGCCAAGAACAAGAAAAAACTGGCTCTTCTGATCTTTGCTTCTCCATCACATAGGCCAGACTGGTTGGGTAAGTGCTTCCCATGGGTAAGTGGAAAAGGGAGTGATATAGTTAGAACACACAATGAATGGCATAGCACAGTGCATAATGACGCTTCATTTTATGAGCTTTCCAGCAAAACACCAGTAGATTCCATAGCTAGAGAATTGTTGTTTGACAGTTTTTTTTTTTTTTTTTAAATTTTTATTTTAGTGTACTCCAACTAACCTTTCTAGAGGTTGTGGTAAGCCACAGTGAGGGTGGAGGACAGTTTCTCTCCATTAATTATCTTCAAAGAGAGATTCAGATGTATTTTATTTAACAACAAAAAAGTGGGAGGACCTTGAGGAGAAAGAGTAACAAGGAAAAGAAAACCACATAAAACTGAATAGAGAGGATCATGTTACAGAAGAAACCATTTTTCCTTCAAATTTCAAATGTTTAAAATCCAGAGAAATGATGTGATAAACACTAGAAGATTGGCTTTCGAACATAACTTAGGTGGGGGGGAGTTTCCCATGACACCATTAGGAAAAGTGTGCAAAGAAAAAAGTTCACTCATAAATATACATATACATATAAATATATGTGTATATATATTGTGTATAGGGGGTTACTTCATAAACCAACTGTCTCTTGGGGTAGGAAATAAAGTTCCCAACCTGTTGAAGAATCATCAGTCTATATCAAATTTTAGGACCTAGATCTTATATTTAAAATTAAGAGATATGCCATTTTAAATCTGGGTACCTTGCTCAAAGGTATCCAATCACACTCATTAGGACACAGTTCATCAGAAGATGCCTTTAAACCACCTAAAAGTTATCAGCTGGCGTATTAAAGCCCTTTCAGTATAGTTTTATTGTTTGTTTGTTTGTGAGTTGTTGCTCCTCAGGTTGGTCTTGAACTCCTGGGCTCAAGCGATCAGTCCACTTTGTCCCCCCAAAGTGCTGGGATTATAGATGTGAGCCACCGTGCTTGGCCTAACATGATAGTTTTGATTTAAAAAAGTTTTTGTTGTCAGTAAGATGTATCAAATATTGTTTTCTGGTCCTCATGCGTGAAGTATTCTTACTTTTATTTTAGAGTAAATAAAACTTGAAAATTAAAAGAGTTTGAAAAATGGAAGCATACCACAGAAATTACACATAGAAAACTCAACTCTCAATACCTCAAACTTTGATGCCTCCAGCTTGTTAACAAGCAAAGTTGAAATAAAACAATGTAAAGATTGGTTTCTGCCAGCACTATCTTTCCATTTTGAGTGAAAAAATACAACAGCTCACTCAATATACCTATAAGAAGTAAGCAAGCTCTTCGATAAATTTTTTCCATTATCATAAAACAAACAAAAATAAACTATTACAATTATCAGTGGAAGTTGTTCCTCAAAGTAACCCAGTGGATAACAGAGGTCATGAAACTGTAGTATAGAGAAGTAAAGATCCTTCTTACTTTCAGTCTTTAGGAGAACCAGGGACAAGATGTCAAACCTTTTGCTGAACTCTGGGTTCTGCTCGGAAGTACCAAAGTTTAAGGGAAAGAACATGGAACTGGATGTAGGTTTTGATCATAGTTCCGCAACTTAGGAGCTGGAAGATGTTCATCAAGACTGGTACAGGTTTTGTGCTTTATATATATTTTTACCATAGTGGCACAAATGACACTTTTTTTTTTATATTTTTCATTTAGAATTTTAGGATAATGTGCAAATAAAATTTGGAGTAATGTTTGCTACAAGCCAAATTAATTTGTAAGTTTAATTATAAGGACTTTTTCTATACAGCTTGCTGTTTCTAAATCTCTATTTGAAATGGCACAATTACTTTCCCTATTGTTATTATTATTTTTTTTTTTAAAAAAAGAAAAGGTCAGAATCTCACAAGGATTATATTTTCTAGCAGAAACAAGGTTGTACCATTTTAATACCTATATTCTAGGGCCTTATGTTCGGTTAACAAACACATTTTCTTTTCTTTTCTTTCTTTTTTTTTTCTTTTTTTTTTTTTTTTGAGATGGAGTCTCCCTCTGTTGCCCAGGCTGGAGTGCAATGGTGCAATGTTGGTTCACTGAAGACTCCACCTCCTGGGTTCACGCGATTCTCCTGCCTCAGCCTCCCAGGTAGCTGGGATCACAGGGACCCACCACCACGCCCAGCTAGTTTTTGTATTTTTACTAGAGACAGGGTTTCACCACCCTGGCCAGGCTGGTCTCAAACTCCTAACCTCAAATGATCCACCCACCTCCACCTCTCAAAAAATGTTTAAGGAGATCTCTATTTCTGAATTAACTGGCACCTCATGATTAATTTGATTTCAAACTTTAGTCTGGTTATACTTTATAACATTTTCAACAAAACATCAGTAGTGAAAAAAAGACCTTTATATAAAAAAAGGACTGCATTTCTGCCATGGCTATATTTTATTTAGAGAATATGGGTGTTTCCCAATATTAAAAACATATTCATTCTTAAAAAGTTACCAACAAAACAAATTTTCTTGGATGGATACAACTTTATTCTAAAATCAATATGTAGAGTGAGTGTGAATGTGTGTAGTTGTGTGTGTAGCCTCAGAAAAATCACTCTATACATATAAGGAAAATAAAAATGAAAAATTAACCATACACAAAGAACTATAAATTACAATAATGAATCCCAAAATGGATACAATGATTGAAGTTTTAAGTACAATTACACAGAAGAAATGATGATAGAAAGTGTTAGAAGAGAAAAAGCACAATGTTCTCTCTGTCACTGATTGTTTACTTGCCCTTAAACAAAATGCAAAATCTATGCAGATCATAGATTTGTAGTAAGATTTATATTTTGCATGTGGCAACTATATTCTAAGGTCATTATAAATCTCTGTATTGTGAAGGTAAATTATGTTCTGAGAATTGTGTTGGTAAAGAGAATTTAAACTTTTAGGTTTTCATTTCCTTTTCTTAATAATTTAACCTTTTATTCTAAATTTAAAAATGCAATCAGAAGTAAGGGCTTTTCTTGTAAAGTTTATCAAAACGAAATAGATAATAATTTGCTTAAAAAATCCCAATCTATTGAGAAGCAATGGTTCTATTAGCTTTAGAGAAAGGATATTTCCTTTGGAACAGATTGTCATTTATTCAGTATGGGTCCTATGGGTTACTCCAAAGGCCAAGAGATGTCAGAGGGAGGGGCTGTATCTTGGCACCTGGGACAGTAGCTCATATGGAATAAGATGCTCTGTGTGACTGAATCTAACTCTTAGTGCAGGATTAAGTCCACGGGCACATCTTCTTGAAGTTCTAAACTGTGCATGTATCTATAATTGGTTAAGAACCTCAAATCTGGGACAACTAACTTTAAATTCTGGATGTTCAAAGAAATTGATCACCTTGGACAAGTAACTTTGACTCATGGAAGTTGCTGTTAATTCTGCTGGAAATTTAGGCAGAAGTTCTTACTGCAAATCAAGTTCCTATGCTGCAGCATATATTTTTAAATCTTCTGTTTTTCTTCAAATGTTCTTTATTAATTTTAAAGCTTTGAAACTATTAGAAATATAATAATAACAAACGTTGTTAAAGAGAATTTTTAAAAACTGAAGATATTGACTATAAAAGAAAAAAGTTTTAAAAGTACTATAACCTTAAAAGAAAGGCTAAAATATTGAGAACAATTCTGTAGGTGCCTAAATGTATTAATCACCATCTTTTTTATGAAAACAAGACAAAATTGGAATATTCTAATTCAAAAACCAAACAAAATATTTTCTTTTTCAACGATGAATTCACTAAAAGATGTAGAGATTTGACAAGATGAAGAATTCTCACAAAAATACACACATGAACCAAAGAAGGAGGCTTGAATTAGAATGACAGTTTGTCAGCTAAGTTTAGGGCTAACGTGATGCAATGAAATTGTCCTAAGTTTTTACTAACAAAATAGTAGCAAACTAAAACTTTCTGATTATAAAACGATAATCGTCTCAATCCTGCATTAAGCCACAGAAAGCAACAGCTCTTCTTCGTGTACTCAATATTTCTTTTTCACTTCCCCAAGGCCAAATGTCATCATTTTTTGTAAAACAAAATCAAAGCCAAATGGTAAAAATGCAAAGATTTGGTTAAACAAACAGTCAGAATTTCAGTGGTTTTTATCTTCAGCATCCCAAGCAACCAAACAAAGCCAAGATATTGTTCATCTCCTTGACAGACAAAGAGCCTCAGAGGTCCAGAGTGACATGCCCGAAGGCTGGCACGTGATTGGGCTAATTAAATTAAATAGCAGGAAACAGCTTTTCCATATGCCACTGCCTGGCCACACACAAACTGTAACAGTAAATCTTTTATACTAGTCAAGGAAAAGTGTAACCATTAAAAAATATACAGTATCAACACACCATCCAAGAATCAGAAGTTACATATCCACATAACCTCCCTAGGCCTGAACTTTAATGCCAAATGTTGAAAACTTCCAAATTCACTTTAGGGGCCATCTAAAAGTCCATGGTAATTAAAGAGGATGAAAAAGAAACACCTCCACCCATAAAGGTTCACTAACACTAACTTCAGCTAATATTCTGATTGCTTTAAGAACACATTTCTATACCAACTAAAATTAAAACCTGAATAGTTTTGAATCAAAGTTAAAATAAAATCTATTGCTCATTTTCCATCACTTTTAATTTCTTCCTCCTCATTACTCAACTGAAGATGAAGAGACAAATGTTTTAAAAGGCATAAAAGCCTTTGGAATCTTTTGAGAAAACTCTCCTAGTAGGCTCCCCACAATTTTTAGGTCAATGACACAATTTTCTCTAAGTTTGCCACTGCAGTTCTAGGCTTTTGGTCAAGAAAACATCATTTTAAACATATCTATACTTTCATGTTTCTAGAAAAGTTCCCCTGGGTTGGTAGGTCCCATTCATTTTTATCAGTCATGGTTTATATTGGCATTGATTTCTAATGCAAAGAACAAGAACTATGCAATAGTAATTGTCTTCCTGGATAAAGAAACCAGGAACTAAGCATTGTGGTGGAAAAGTAAACGCAAGAAAACTGCTTAATAGGGATCCCACATTAGAAGACTGCAAGGCACTTTTAAATTAGAGACATAGAAAATGTAGCATTATTGCAGAACATCCATGGCTTCTCTCTTTAAATAGAAGCATTAAAATATAATATACAAAATGTAAATAATACTTAATTTTTAAAATAAAAATTACACTTACATTACCTAGTATTCACAGGTTATAAATAGTCCATTTTCTATGCTTCATATTGAAATTAAAAGTTTTCATAAGATATATTATTTCTTACTATATTAAAGAGTTACTGAATTAACAGAACATGATCTAATAAATTTAGTGGGATCAATGTTACTCCAAGAAGAAAAGGAGAGAGAGAGAGAGAGAGAGAAAGAAAGAGACAGAGAGAAGAAAGAGGAAGGGGGAAAGAAAGATGAAAAGAAAAAGGAAGAAAGAAAGTAAGGAGGAAGGAAGGAAGGAGAAGGGAAGGGAAGGGAATGGAAGTGAAGGGAAGGAAGGGAAGGAAGGGAAGGAAGAGAAAGTCTAACTCTTTAAACGGAAATTAGAAAAAAAATTTAAACTAGATTGTATCTTTGTTTTCATATGGTTTAACCAATGTAATTGTAGGATGCATAAGTCCAGCAAAAAACTTGGGTAAAAATGTCCATTCAGCTATGTTTGTATATGTATAAGCAATTGTTAATGGTTGTTCCCTCATATCTGCCTTTAAAGTTAATATTTGAATGTAAAGAGTACCAAAATCCAAGAAATTCAAAGCCTGCTTGAAAATGACCAAGCCACACTGGAGAACTGACTTGGTAGGACCCAGTAAGTGACTAGCTTCTAAAGTGAAGACAGGACAAAGAATGAGTTGAAGCAGTTCATTCCTCCCAAAATAGCTGGATTTATCTTTCCAGACCTTTACTAAATCCAATCCTTTCTCTCCATCTTCATTTTTAAACCAGGGTCCTAGATTAAGACTGATGAATCCCTGGGGTCATCCACCCCTGTTAAATGCTCCAGAGAACTCACAAATTAGTGAGCAAGAGAGAAACCGAATGTAAAGGTTATGATAGACTTGCACAAACAGAACTTTAAAATAAGCCTCGAATGTTTCAAGTGAACATTCTTTAAAGAAACACAACAAATTTAAATTGTCTAACATTGAATGGAAATTTACTAGACATTAAACAGAACAAGAAAATATGAACCATATTCAAGAGAAAAATTAAGCAGTAGTAGCAAACTCCAAAATGACAGAAACAGAATTAACAGAAAAGGACTTTAAAGTAAACATAAATACACTCAAGGATTTAAAGAAAAATGTGAATATGTTGCAGAGATAAATGGAAAATATATCTATATTTCTAGATGTGAAAACCTCAAGATCTTAAATTAAAAATTTACTGGATGTGATTAACAGAAGTTCATCTACTAGGAAGAAAAGATGTGTACAGCAATAGAAAGTGCACCAAAGAAAACACGAAGAAAAAAATATGGAAACTTAAAGCTCTGTAAGACATGGCAGGTGCCTGTAGTCCCAGGTACTCGGGAGGCTGAGGCAGGAGAATGGCGTGAACCCGGGAGGCGGAGCTTGCAGTGAGCCGAGATGGCGCCACTGCATTCCAGTCTGGGAGACAGAGCGAGACTCCATCTCAAAAACAACAACAACAACAACAACAACAAAACAAAAACAAAAAAGAAAAGATCTGTGAGACAGTATTAAGCAGTCTACTCTATGTATAACTGGAGTCCCAAAAAAAAGAGAGAGAAAATAATTAGCAGGAGAACTATCAGATGAAATAACACTTGACATTTTCTAAACTTTTAAAAAGTGCAAACCCACAGATATAAGAAGCCCAGTGAACCAAACAAGGATATACATAGAGAAAACTACATTAAGGGACATCATAATCAATTTGCTAAAAACTAGTATGAACCAAAAAATCTTATAAACAAGTAGAGAAAAATAAGCTACCTAATGTTAAGAGTTACTAAATAGCAACAGTAATCAAGATTCTGTGGTATTAGTGTAAAGAGAGAGATCAATGGAATAAAATAATGAGTTCAGAAATCTACTAATACTTATATGTTCAACTGATTTCTAACAAATAGACCAGAATAATTCAAAGGAGTAAGAATAATCTTTTCAAAAAAAGAGGTGCTGAAAAATATAATCCTGTAAGATAATGAACCTCAACCTATCTTCACATCATATCAAATTAATTCAAATTTCTCTTTCATTTAAATATTTAAACTGGAAGAAGAAAGCAGGAAAACAAATCATTCTTGAAAGGACCCTAAAGCATTAACCACAGAAGAACAAATTGATAGACTGGGACACATCAAGTGTTAGTGTTAGTGCTTAAATATTCTGCTCTTCAAAATGGAAGGCCAACTACAAAGTAGGTGAAATTATTTGTAACATACATATGTAGAAATAGATTGTATCCAAAATATATAATTTGATAACCCACAATAAAAAGACATGCCTCAATTTAAAAACTGAGCAACGTAATACAGTCATTTGCTGCATACAGTTAGAAAAACCCGACAATATCAAGTGTAGACAAGAACACAGAGTAATAGAAACTCATACATTGTTGATGAGAATGTCAAACAATAATTAATTACAAATGATTTGGCAGCTTCCTATAAAGTTAAACCTATACTTAATGCACAACTCATTTTCACTTCTAAGTAATTACTCAAACAAAGTAAAATAAATTTCTACAGAAACTTATATAAGATATTCATGGTAGTTTCATTCATAATTACTCACACCTGAAAATAACCTACATTTCCATCAATAGGCAAATACATAAACAAATTGTGGCATATCTGTACAGTGGCTAATTATTCAGCAATAAATAGGACCATATCACTGGTACATACATGGATAGATCTCAGAAGCATTTTCTGATTGAAAAAAAATTCAGACTGAAAATATCACAGACTCTTTTTTATATGATTCACCTAAATGCACTTCTAGAAAAATAAAAACTAATGTATAATGTCGGAATAACAGATCATTGGTTGACTGGGGCTGGGAGGAGAGTGAGGATGTGAGCCTGAGTATGAAAAGGGCAGGAGGGAATTCTCTGGAGTGACATAAATATTCTCTATCTAGATAGTGGCACATACAATTCTCAAAGTTTATTAGACTCTCTGTCTCTCTCTATATATATCAAATGGAGTTTGTATGGATATTATAGTTCAAAAAATAGATTAAAAATCACTAAGATTTGGGAAGTTGTATATAAACAAAAGTAAAAATAACATTTTAAAATTTTAATTTAAACAGCATGCCAAAAACCTCAGGACATTAAAAATTAGAATTTTTTTTAATCCCTGAGAGAGCCCCTTTGTAAGGAAAAAAATATTATCTGCTTCCATATCCAGAAAAAGGTTATAATGAAATACAACTGACCACTGTAAACATATAAAGACACAAAATATATAGATTTTAAGATTTGTATGCAATAAAGAAAATATAAAGGAACCAAGTTGTATATGAGTTTGTCAGATAATTCAAATAATTAAGCAAAAGTCAAATAATTTATAATTTGCTGTAGAAAAATAAACATTAAATGTGCTATAATTCCTAAAGTATAAGTTTTTTTAAAAAAGGATTTGATAGCACCATCTTCATGACCAAAATATATCTAAGATGCTAAAAATATAGTGTAAAGTAGACTTATTCTTCACCACGTTAAATGAAGGTAATAGAGAGAGGACAAGTGGCTATGCAAAATTATGCAGTCGAATTACTTAAGATCAAGAAATCATTGCAAGATTTCCCATTCTAAGTTCTTTGAGCATTTACCTAACTAGAGATAGTAGGTGGGGGAGAGGGGAAGTTTCCCAGAACATTTGTTAAAAAGCAGAGACAGAAAAATCTTAGCATTCTTTATTTCATGCTGATTCCAAAGAAAGACAGAGTCCATATACAACCCCGCACTGCTAAATTTGACTGGCTTTAAAAATAAAAATATAAAAAAGAAAGAAAGGCACAGTCCAATGCAAATATGACAAGAGAACCCCCTGTGGGCTACTAGGCAATGCCAGTTTTCTGAGTTTTGCTTTCTGATTGATGGCTTTGGTGCTGATAATAGGGTGGGAACTAAAGTTAGAGGAGACCTGTGCACAGACATAGCTTATCCAAAGATCCTCTGTGATCAATACATATTCTTAATACATCCTTCGGAACAATGATCATGTTAATCATTCATACCTAGAGTTGTTTTAAAATTGGTGAATCATTAGTTGAAATTTGGTGAAAAAAATCCAGTATTCTTTTTATGGGAGGTAAGAAGAGACAGACGAAAAGGCAGTGGAGTGGAAGAAGAGGAGTAATGTACTCACAGGGTCTCCCAAAGAACATTTCAACCTGAGGACTTCCTGTAAGTCATGAAAGGGCTGCAGCTGAATCAACCCTAGACGGTTCTCAACTCTTGGGGCAGGGAGGAGACGCTGAGCAGCCTCCTGCAGTGACCTGGGCCGTATACATATTGCCATTTTTTATGTGTGGTAGGACATGAAAAAGGTGGGAAGCGCTGTTCTAGAGTTTTTGTTTTTGTTTTTGTTTTTAACAGAAGAGAAAATTATTCATTATTAAAGACTGAAATTGAGTGTAAAGTCAGCTCCTACCAAGGAGAACAAAGTTACTAAAGTTCCAAGATATATTAATGTTACTATTCGTAACAATAGCTAATTTTTACTGTGTACCCATTATGCTAGTACTCATTACACTGTTTAAACATGTTCACACATTTAAAGCTCACAACCCCTCAGCAGAAAAATTGAGAATTCCTGACCACATTTAACAAACAAGTAAACAGAGATTTGGCAGAATTCGGTAATTTACTTCACATGGAGTTGCTAGTAGGTGGGGAAGTTGGAGTTGCAACTCCTGCAGCCTAACTATGAAATCAATATTACTGTACAACCACTAGGTGGTTATACTTATGAGGCAGTTCCATGCATAGATCTCAAAGACAATGCAAAATGCCACCGTTTTTGATGCATACATAGGGTTTGATGCATACCTCGTCAAAACAACACATCAATTTCCACATTCAGTAAGTTTTCTTTAAATATGCATAACGAGGAGGCTGATTGACTCTAAGAAAGATTAATATGAATCATTTTGTCTTCTTTCCAAGCCCTCACTTTAAAAAACTATCTATAGAATACGTGGAAATAGAAAAATTAATACTATAAAGAGGTCATTCAAATTAATCTAGATATTATATTTTTATCTAAAAGTGTATGCTAGATATTAGAAGTCATAGTCAATTCATATATAAATATAAATTATAAAAATTAATAAGGTGTGAGTACTGTTAAATAATAAATTCATAAAGAAAAAAGTTTCCATCATTTACCATTAGCTGAAAATTAAAACATGGTAGCTATTTTTACTAAAGCCAGTTTAAAAAATATATTACTAAGGAGGACACTGAGGACAAGAAATAGTCCATCAAATAAAAAATGACTCCACATTTCTCATAGAAAACAAAAGTGAAAATAAAATCACAGTATGAATAAAATGGCCTTTAGCCATTTACATCTGAATAAGAACAATGTAAAACAAAAACCATTAAAATAAAGTTCAGCTGAGCATTTCATAGGTACCCTGAGTGGCTCTAGGAACAATGGTGAACACAATAGAGTACATTTTCCCTGACCTCAAAAAGCAAAAAGATATAATGCCACACAGATAATGATTAAAGAAGGATTACACGGGAAACTACGGAACTGATTTCAAGTTGGAGCGTTCAGAAGGGCTGGAGAAATCACAGATGGCATATGGGAGAAGTGAGTGCCTGGTCAGAGTATAAAGGTTGAGTTATGAGGACTGTAGCTCTCTGATACCATGTAAGTGAAATATTAGAAAGAAATTACTGTAGGTTGTACCACACAAAATGGGAAAATGGTATTGGTATTTTACAGTAAGTTAACTGAATTAGTAAAAATATCACACTGATACAAAAGGAGGTTATTGCAAGGAGAGAAGCATGGATTTGTTTTACTGTTCACTAGTAGCTGGAGAAAGCAAAGCCAAAGGGGAAGTGAAGAAATATGATGATCTGAAATCAGAAACAGGAGGACCAACTGTCTATAGGAGATAAAGGAATGAAGATAATCAAAGATGACTACATGATCATCTATCCCACTGTCTAAATGGTGCTCTCATCATCATCATCAACAACAACAACCACCACAACAACAAAGAAAAGCAGGAAAAACCAGCACATACTATGGATGAATTTACTAACTTTGAGATGAGAATGGAGCAATAAGTGAATTCTCCTTACAACTAATATTGGTAATAAAACACTTGGTAGACTCTGAGTTGTCTTTAAGGTAAAGGAGAAAGATCTTTAAACCTTAAACCATTAAGATGGCTCAGATCTCTGCTAACACTAACATTTTATGCCTCTATATTAATTAAGAGCAACAGAATGATACTGGCAGGAGTAAATATTCATTTGTTCAAGTTTTAGAGCCCATCGATTTTCAAATTGATGTGATGAGATCTATCAATTAACAAAATACAAAATAAGGTGAAGATGATCTAAAGCAGAAACATAAATACAAATAAAAATATGTGAGTCACAAATGCAAGCCATATATACTCTTTTTGAATAGTCACATTTAAAAAGTAAAACAAGTAAGATTAATTTTAATGATTTTATATGACTTAATATATATTTTAAATATTATTTCAATATGTAATCAATAGACATCATCCTTAATGAAATAGTAGTACACATTTTGTACTATATCTTTGAAATCTGGTGTGCATTTTCTACATAGGTTGTACCACAATTCTTGCCAGCCGCATTTTAAACGTTCAATAGGTACATGTGGCTACTAATTTGGACAAAGCAAAACTAGGGTTCTTTCTCCAGAAATTCTGTCAACAGAGGCATGAAGATCAAAGCGAAGACATGAACATTAGTTCCACATAATTTTTTTTAAAGACATGCTCTTGTTTTGTCACTCAGGCTAGAGCACAGTGGCACGATCATAGCTCAGTGCAGCCTCAAACTCCTGGGCTCAACAATCCTTCTGCCCTAACCTCTCAGGTATCTAGGTCTACAGACACGCTTCCACACCTGGCTTCAACATAAAATCCAACTGTAATTAGTAAAAGTGAGTGACCAGGGTAGGATCTTAATTGCAAAAACTGCAATTACTTTTGCATCAACTAGTAGAAATAAGGAAAATGAAGATAATGTATGAGAAAATAAAGTCCAATAATCATGAAATTCATATCTCTTTAAAAAAAATGCATGGAAGAATATTATTTGAAAAACAATGTGTATGATACAAAATGGATCAAAGACCTAATATTAAGGGCTTAATTTATATTAATGAAACTCTAAGAAGGCAACATAAGTGTAAATCTTTATAACCTTGGATTAGGTTACAGTTTTTAAAATATGATACCAAGAGCACAAGTAGCAAAAAGAAAAATAGATAAACTGGACTTCAGCAAAATTCAAAACTTTTGTTCATAAAAGAACACTTAAAAAAATGAAAAGAAAACTGACAGAATAGGAGAAAATATTTGCAACTTATATACCTGATAAAGGTCTACTACCGAAAATATATCTAAAAGCACTTACAACTCAACAACAAAAAGACAAGCAAGTCAACTAGAAAATGGGCAAAGGACTTGAATAGATGCTGCTCCTAAGAAGTTATAGAAATGGCCAATAGGCAAATAAAAAGATGCTCAACATCATTAGTCATTAATGAAACAGAAATCAAAGCAACAATGATAGCACTGCATACCCACTAGGATGGCTACCATCAATAAAGCAGGGAAAATAAGAAACGGAGAAGATCGGGAGGAACTGGAACCCTCATACATTGTAGCAGGAAATTAAAATAGTTCAGCTATGCGGAAAACAGTTTGACAGTTCCTCAAAAAGTTAAACAGTTACCATATGACCCAGAAATTTCACTCCCAGATATATACCCAGAAGAAATGAAAATACATCTCACAAAAGCCTTGTACATGAATGATGACAGCAGCATTACTCATAATAGACAAAAAAAGTGAAAACTGTGTGTTCAACTGATGAATGAATAAGCAAAATGTTGTATAGCTATACAAGGGAATATTACTCAGCCATAAGAAGGAATGAAGTACTGATCCCATGGATGAACCCTGAAAATCTTCTGCATAAGGAAAGAAGCCAGGCACAACAGGCCACATAATGCATGATTTTATTTATATGAAATATCCACAGTAGGCAAATCCACAGAGATATAAAGCAGCTTAGTGGTTGTCAGGGGCAAGAAGGAGCGTGGGGTGGGAGCGACTGCTTAGTTGGTACAAGATTTTTTTTTGAGTTGGGGTTAATGGAAGTGTTTTGGAATTAGATACTAGTGACGGCTGCACAGCACCATGAATATTCAAAAACTTATTGAAGTAATTCCAGTAAATATAGTGAGAATCGCCTATACTTGAGTTAAAATGCAGAAGAAGCCTAGAACAATATACAAAAATAGGAGACAGGATATTTTGAAAACTATGAATCAGAGAACTCGAGGATCTTAGGTAAAAGCTATTAAAAATCAGGCCAGATTTCAGAAGGTGGTTAGGGCACCTGGCCATCTCTAAAACATTATTTCTGAATCAGATTCTTCAAAGGGCTTGAAAAAGGTAGATGACTGGGCTCCTAGTCAGAACAACAGAATCAGAACCTCTACGGGTGTGGTCAGAACCTGTTTCCCTCAAGAGGATTGTCATGCATCTTTCCACTAGAATACCACTTAGGAGGTCTAGAACGTGACAACTGTCTCTATTTTTCCCTTCCACAACGTTTTATACAGACTACTGAAGTCAAAATTATTATCAGGTGCGTCCTTGATAGGTTTAAAAAGTCTGTAAAAGGCAGCGTCCTGATGGTTTAGAAATTGGACTTTCTTTGCACTGGCTGGGGAATGAAGGTAAGAAGTAAAGGAGAGCTCTGAATCTGCTGAAATCCTTTCTCCTTCCCCCTAAAAGTTAACCAAGCGTGGCCTCTCTGTTTCACTCCCTCCTAGGACTGGCTATGGTCAGAAAAAAGTAGTCTACACATTTTCACGATTAAAAATGGTTGAACAAAATGTGTGCAGGATTAGAACCCTCATCTAACCCTAACCCTCACTAGAATTAGAAAAAAAAAAAAAAGTTCTAATCACTAAGCTCATATAGAAGCTATTAAAAAAACATTATTGATTTGGTTGGGTGTGGTGGCTCAAGCCTGTAATCCCAGGACTTTGGGAGGCTGAGGCGGGCGGATCACGAGGTCAGAAGATCCAGACCATCCTGGCTAACACGGTGAAACCCCGTCTCTACTAAAAATGCACACACAAAATTAGCCAGGCGCGGTGGCGGGCGCCTGTAGCCCCAGCTACTAGGGAGGCTGAGGCAGGAGAATGGCGTAAACCCGGGAGGCGGAGCTTGCAGTGAGCTGCGATCGCGCCACTGCACTCCAGCCTGGGCGACAGAGCGAGACCCCGTCTCAAAAAAACTAAAAAAATTAAAAAGAAAAAAGATTATTGATTCAAGACAGTTTGGTAAATGCTAATGAGGAGAGATAGAGAAACAATTGAATAAATTGGACAGAAGTAAGCATATCGGGCAGATATAAAGAATCGTTGCACCAACACAGCACAATGGTAAAGGTTGAGAACAGGGACTCTGGTGCCAAAGTACGTGGGTTCAAATTAAAGCTAGACCTCCTAAATCAGTGACCTTGACTTTAATTTATCTGTGTTGTGGTGCTCTCATCTCTACAGTGGTATGATAATAATACCTCCTTCATCAGGTTATTATGAGGACCAAATGAGCTAATAGATATGAAGTGCTTGCACACTGTGTGTGTATAATAGATAAAAGTAAACATCTTTTTGTCAATCAAAATGATCCCCAAAAGTTGCATTGCCTAAACACAGTTTACAGCCTCAAAGATGTTATTATAAACTGACATGTAACAACAAGAATATAAACATTTTTAAGCCTACATAGACATGTTGGCATGACTGAAAAGTCACATTCCCAATATCCTTTGTATTTGCCCAAATTCTTTGATTGCCTTCTATATTTTCCTCTTGAAATGGAGATGAAGGAGTGATCAATAATAAAGGAAATAGTAGTCTGAAACTCATTCTTTTGTATCTCCAAGTTCCTGATATAATCAGTTACAATTGGAGACCTCAAATTATTTATCATTGTAAACCTTCAATCGTATACCCACAATTTATACATATTACAGCGATTCAAAATTGTATGCTTCAATTACTGAAAAAAACACGAAGAAATGCCAAATTAAAAACAATATATCTATTAAGTACTAGGTTTCAACAAAAGGTTTAGTGTCTGAATTCCTTTTCAATATCCTTTGAAAAAAAGGAGCATACAACAATATATAGCAATTTCTAAAAGACTCTCTTTCTCAGATCTATGAAAAGTAGCAGTCCACACTTCATCGACCACCTTCAGCAATGAGAAGGTGAACTTTACTGCCAGAAGAAAAAAAATCTAATGATTATTTATTTCAAGACTTGGCAATAACTATTTTTTCTAAAGAAAAGGTTTCTAATGCTAGATTGATGCTTTGCATTAAAACAGTCACCCTATATAACACTTCAGAAATCAGATATACACTATAAAACCATTTTTAATTGATTTCTCTAACTCATATTTTAGGATCTCTGGTACCAAGTTAGTCCTGTAATTTTATAGTTCAAAGGCAAATTTCAGGAAATTATAATTAGCAATAATGGTATTTCCAGAATTCTGACTGTATTCTCAAATTTATGGCACTATAAAATGATAATCCATCTGTAACAGTCAATAGTTATAGCTCCAGATTTCTCAATACTCTAATGCAATACTGATGTGACTTAGAGTATGGCAGAGTTGCCTTTACTTGAATCAGGCTCCTGTTCCTCACGCTGGTATTATAATAATTGTTACCATAGAAGGGGAGATCATTTAATTACTATTTTCTCTTTAAATTTATGTGCTGTCACTTTCTACTTGTATTTCAAGATCTCACTGTAATAGACATAATTATTACAACACTTGGAATATTATTCATTTTAATATTTACTGAGTGCTTGTTATATTCAAGGGATTGTGTTAAGCTTTTTAAAAATAATTTTTGAGGTGAGCAAAGTTAGGAACTGACAACTATTTAGATAAAGTTTTATATTTAGAAGTTGACATTTTAATTTAAATACCAAACATGTTAACATATCATGAAAAAGGTTACACTGGCAAAAGGAAAATGAAGCAAATTTTACATGTGTTAGCTATTTGATAATTTTGGATGTAAATAGTTGAAAGTCATTATTGCTGAATTTATTGTTTTTAATGGTATTAGATGTAACTGCTCAAAATGCCTTTATTTTCTTGTTTCAACAAAGACTGGCAATATATTTTGATATATGAGATCTAGTGTGCAAGCTTCAACTTCGATTAAATACGGCAAGTTTACACAAAGCCAAGTGTATGAAAGGGGATCTTTTAAAAAAAACTTTATTTGAGAAAGGAAGAGACTTATAACAGAAGGCAAGAAGGGAAACATACAAACAATATATTTACAACACAAAACAAGAGATCACCTTCAAGGGTGTAAATTATAATAAATACAGTAGATTTTAAAAGAGACATTTATCAATTGATTCTAAGATTATTTAAGTCCAGCTTTCCTTTTCACTGGTTCCAGGTAGTTTCTTGATTAAATTCAAAGACTATCAAATTCAAACAATTAACGTCCACCAACTGTACTGATGAAACTCTCTCAAATGACATTATAAAAAATAGTTTTTTTTGTTTGTGATTACATATCTTTGAAGTAATATTATACAAAAGTCTGCTCAGCCACATGTTCCTCCCCAAATAAAATGTATTTTAAAAGATGCACTATCCCTTTTTTATGAGATTGAAAAAAGACTTTGAAGAAAATGAATATTTATGAGATGGAAAAAATATACAATTTTATCTTAGGCATGCCATATTTTTAATGCAAAACAACTGACAAAAAGTCATTTTAATATGAAGGAATATACTAACCAAAATATGTTGGTGATAGGGAGTGTTCCTGTTATAGCTATTTGTCAAATTATCAGAAGGACTTTCATTATATGGAAAAGTTTTAAACTTTCTAACTTCTAGTTATGTTAATTTAATTTGAATGGAGATTTTTTTAAAAAGGATAATGTATCTTTAGCAGTAACATTTTTAAAGAAATATTTTTAAATGTCACAGCAAAATGTAAACAACACGTGCCAATAACATACAGTTGAACAATGTCTACATTTGGCAAAACTGCTATATCTCCTTTGAAATAGGATACTACACCTTGAAATACCTCGGATTTAGAAATATAAATATTTTAATAGAAAAAACCTCACAAAGATTCTAGGTCAATTTGGATTATCCATATTAAAGGGGTCTTAATACAACGAACCTTTAACTAGCTTAACAAAAGTAAACCTATAAAACAAGGTAAACATATCAAAAGGGAATATGAAGGAAATGTTCCAGTGAAAAGCTTCCGTAACAATTTCCCTACTTGTGGTGTTATTTTCTTAGACAATAAATCAATTCATAGAGTGCCCTTTAAAAACAGAAAGAGTAAAACACTATCCTCAGATTTTTTTTCCTACATTCCTCAGTACATGAATCACTTGGACTTCCTGTTTCCACAAGGCATTTCCTGTTCAGCCTCACAGAATCACTTTTCTGTAGGAGAACAGCAGGAACCTGACAAAGAACTGACTTGAATAAACAGTGTCTTCTGTTGCCTTCAAAGTTGTTTGTATTTTATAGCATCAAAGGACATAGTCCTCCTGAAGGTGCATTATGTACAAGTAAATTCTTTTGTTAAACCTATCTTTTCCAATTGTTATTTGTCAGAATGTTATGGTATATGCCCATGACATTATGGAATTATACTTAAGAGATTCTAGTGACAATATAAAATATGATACACCTTCTTCTTTTCAAACTGATTTTGACTTGATATCAGATAATATTCATCCTGTTACTGTGTTTTTTGCAATTGTAGATACAATATTGTATCTGATTGGACCATTATGCTGCACATTACTTCTCACCAACATTCGCATCTGCTTCATTTGCTCTTTTTTGATAGACAGTGTCATCAAATTACACAAAATAAAAGTAAAATGAGCAGTGCTATGTGAGTCATAATCTAATATTGAAAGTAGTGCTGCAATTTGCATCTATATATTTAAAACCACCTGTATTCCTAATATGTTCAATTGCAACCTACACAATAACCTAGGACTACTGGCATGGTGACCAGAACATTTCTACTTAACTAAAAAAAGAGAGAGGAAGAAAGGGGCAGACTACCTTTAACAGTGTTCAAGACTATAGTATGATACATTATCTACAGTGACGTGAAAATTGAATTCTACATGTTGCAAAAAAATCAAAAACTAATCGAATGCTTCATTGATCAGACTGGGAGACTATCCAGCAGTCACTGATCTCAACACATAAACTAAAAATAACAGTGAATTTGTTTTCCTTAGAAGTAATTGGTGTAGCAGGCTTTGGGATAAATTTAAAGCCTATCAATTGCTCAGATATTATATATCATAATTTTAGTGTAACAGATATTTCCTTACCAGTGGATTTTCAATGAAACCTTGATATCTATATAGAGATCAGTATATAGAGAGACCTCTGTATAGATATATACATATATCTGCATTAGTTAGAATCCTTAAACACTGAACTCAAATCATCAAGAAATATAAACTGATAGGAAATCATATCCATTTACCAAAACTGCAATGCATTTCATGTTCAGATAATGACTTTAATTACAAATCCTGGAGCTAAATCTTTGCCTATTACCTGTTGCATAAAAGCAGCCTGCTCCCCAGATTCCATTTCCTGGATCTGAGCATCTTCATCACTGTCCACTGGTTCCTCCTTGACCTTCACAGCCCCAACTTGTCCCAGTGTGTCATCCACACAAGCACTGCTGTCGCTCCTAGTGCTGTTGCCACTAGAGGGCGCTCTGTCTTCCTGCATCGCCTGGTCCCCTTGAAGCTCTTCCTCTGCCTCCTCAAGGTGACTGCCTGGTTGCTTCAGTTGTTCAATAGATTTCGAAAGCAGCTAGAAGAGAGTGTTCAGGGGTTCAAAATTCAGTAGTTCTTGATGGTAACAGAGAAGCAAATTACACTTTGATTTCTAATAACTTATACACTGTGATTTCTAATCATTGAACATATATTTCAGAATGAACTTGTAGGCAACAAGTTTCCTCAGTAATACGAAATCTGAAGTAGTCCCATTATTCCATATTGTGTGGGTCTAGTAGGCAGGGAATGAGGTCTTTAAGTGTTGGGTTGTTTTTTCTTTTTAATGGACCACTCTTTAATGCAGTTAGAACATGGTGTACAAAAAGGTAAATAAATTATCCATGGAAACTCTGAAACTTTCAAAAGGACAAGTTTTGAAAGTTGAACCTGGGAATAATACTTTTCTCAAAAGATAAAGGGGGTGATAAAAAATGTTGTCAATAGGCCGGGCGCGGTGGCTCAAGCCTGTAATCCCAGCACTTTGGGAGGCCGAGACGGGAGGATCACGAGGTCAGGAGATCGAGACCATCCTGGTTAACACGGTGAAACCCCGTCTCTACTAAAAAATACAAAAAACTAGCCGGCCGGGGTGGCGGACGCCTGTAGTCCCAGCTACTCGGGAGGCTGAGGCAGGAGAATGGCCTGAACCCGGGAGGCGGAGTTTGCAGTGAGCTGAGATCCGGCCACTGCACTCCAGCCTGGGTGACAGCGCGAGACTCCGTCTCAAAAAAAAAAAAAAAAAAAAAAAAATGTTGTCAATATCATTTTCAACGAATGTTAAACGCTGTAAAAGCCAGAACACAAATGCTAATAGTCTTTGTCTAATTTTCTCATACCTATACAGAGAAACTATAGTCAAATGAAAAAGTGCCTTCTTACATATATTTGGAAGACACAGAAATATTCATTTTGATATTCTGAACTTTAGAAAGGTGTAAGATTTAAAAAAATAGTAAAATGCTTTACGAACAGACTCAAATGGAAATTAAGTATTAGAAAAGAATCAGGAAATTATTTTTTAATTTGAAAATCATTATTTAGACATTTTATTTTATAAATCAGATTGAAAGTTTTCAGAAGTCAATGAATTAACTGCTTAATGATTTTAAAAGATAATTGACAATATGCCTAACTTAAACAATAGCAAAATACCATAACACGAAAGCTCAATAAATGAGGAAAAAGTCTCAAGATTATTTCATCTCACAATGGCCATTTGTTTTATTTCACAATGGCCCTGTGGACTAAATCATCTGTAGACCTTGAACTGTGTTTTCAAGAGTTGTTAGTTTTCTGCTAAGTCAGTGCCTATGTAAGCAACATGGCAATTATTGTAACTAGCAGCATGCTTATAATACCACCACCATAAACATGAATGCAGATTTTTCTTTGTCAAATTCATGCTTACCTCCTACTCACACATAATTAAAAAATACATGTTTTAAAATGTGAATACTTAAGTACTCAGACTTAGATGGACACCTCATCCTCTTTAGGCTTATAGACTTTCCTGCAGTCCACACAACCTCAAATGGCCCTGATAACACTAACAAAGCCCTTTAGTTTCACTGCATGTAGATTTATTAGGAATTTTCATTCATTTGTTCAACAAATATTTACTGAGTGCCACTATGTTCAAGACACCATGCTAAGCATTAGAAAAATAGCCACTGCTCTGCCCTCATGGAGCTTATAGTGAATGTCTTAGAAAGGCTTCAAATACTTATTCCTATTTTCAAGTATGATAAAATGCTTTGAAGAAAGAAACACAAGGTGTTATAAGAGCACGTACTGCTTGGCATAGCAGTGGAAATGGGGATTGTCAAGGGAGTTAAGCTGAGGAAGTGTTATGTTTAGGTTTAGACATGAAGGATGAAGGATGGAAAGGAGTTAGTTACATGTATGAGGGGTGGGAAGCAGGGGTGGAAATAAGGGTGGGGAGCATTTCTGGTAGAAGGCAGAGTTTGTGGGGACCTTGGATTGGAAAAGGAGACCAGCGCATCTAAGTCACCAAAAGTCTAGTGGAGTTTGAGAACAGATCGGAGGAAAATGCTGAAAGATAATGTTAAAGTAGATGATACAAGTTATAATACATTTGGGTGAAGAGTAAGAATCTAGAGAAATAAAATATAACTTAGGAAAAACACATATAAGGCCTAAATATCACCAAAGTAAGTCAGACATGATCAAGCTAAGAAAACATATGCCAATCAAAACGCATATCACAATGAAGAAATTTGAATATGAATTTCCTTTGTGCCTATCATCTAACATCCATTGTTACTGGCCAGTCAGGAAAAGGAGGACACATTCATTTAATCATGGTTTAGATGACTTTAAGTATATTTTAGGAAACTATTTGCAGGACTTTTGTCCCAATTCTGAATACTAATCAGCTCCTCTTTAATATATAATACTTTGGATACTACTGAGATTCTGGATAAAAGAGACAATATAATAGTCCTAAATTTTGACTACAAAGTTGTAGGATCCCATTTAATTGGCTGTTTAAGAAAGAATATGCAACAGCATAGAAACAAACAAGATATTAAAGAAAAATTCCTAGTTTTGGCTGGAATAAGGACACTGAGTAACAAACATCCACTAATTATTCAGAGAGAGAGGGGGAGAGAGACTATCAGTCAGTGTTGCAACCCTTACTCATACCTCAGACTACAAATAAGAGCAGGTGAGGGGAGCCTGTGGGAAGAAGGGATTTATCTGAGAATAGATATTAGCCAGGTGAAGGAGGCTGCAGGAGCCCATCAGAGAAACCAACTGTAAGAAGACTGGACAAATGCTCACTGAGCTGTAGAAACTCTCCCTCTCACTAATACAGCATAGCTGAAAAGTTATTTGGAACCTGCTCAGTAGACCTAGTGGACCAATGACACTAAGGAGTCAAGTAGATACCCGGAGAGGTGTTCAAAAGATCCTGCCAATAAGGGCCTCTTGAGGATACCAGAAGAACTTTATGGGATGTGTGGCTGTGGAATAGGAACTGAGTGTGCTGGATGAAAGGTTAGCCAGAGAGCCAGTATCCAGGAAATACCATGTCAGAAGTCCCTGCTTTCTGGGGGGTCGGGGGGACCATGACTTTGAACCCTAGCTAGTTTCTGGATGTCTGACATTACAGGGAAATATTCAATAACTAAGAGGAAGCCAAAAATATCACCCACCAAGTAAAAAGACTCTTCTGTTACGATTCTTCTCCTTCCTAATCCCTGGCCACAACATGGCCTCTCAGTGTCTCAACCTCTCAACCTCCAATGGTCTAGTCCTCCACTCTACCTCATTCCCCAACATTATGACCGTACCTGAGACCTGATCTTTATCAGTAACCCTGCATTCCTCTAGATCTCAATATCAAACATCATTCCTTTCTTCTGGCTCTTTCTTAGAATATTCTGACACCAACCATTCCTCATTCCAGTGGGTTTTCCAAGTCATACTCTCACTACATATTGTCCCCTTCATTTGCTCACTTCCCTCCTTTCTGGACAAGGTTCCATACTTCATTGAAAACCATTCCTTTATATTACCATCAGTGCTCCTGCCCCTTTCAATATGGGTTTCACTGGACAAATAAGACTTCTAACCTTAGTCAATACTAAATCTCTGCCAAACCCAAGCAGCTGAATGAGCTAGGAAACAAATAAACAAATTACGATCGTGTTGAGTGTTCTCCAAATTCATGACTACACCCTCCAATGGAGTCTCAGTGCTGCCTGGCAACCCTATTCCACTTTTCCAGTTAATTTACTCTCACTGTCTTATACTACCTCCTCTCCCTTCAAATCTCTAACATTTCCCCCTTTTCCTCACTCCCTGCTGATACCTTTGCTTCTCATTTCATTGAGAAAATGGAAGCATCAGAA
Source organism: Papio anubis (assembly GCF_008728515.1). Taxonomy (NCBI): domain Eukaryota; kingdom Metazoa; phylum Chordata; class Mammalia; order Primates; family Cercopithecidae; genus Papio; species Papio anubis. The sequence continues at coordinate 88,791,254 of NC_044979.1, read as the reverse complement.
GAGAAACTCAGCCTGCTGCTACTAGCACATTTATTAAGCAATCCCATCCACCCCTCCTGCTGTTGCAATGAATGAAATGTCTGCTCTTCTATCTCAGTCAACCCCTTGGCTTACACCCTGGATCCCTTCCACTCCTGCAATTATCTACTGTGTCTTCCATCACACATATCGCCTCTCTGCCGGAATGCTCTCACTAGTACTCTTTCAGCAGTACCATCCATCTTAAATAAAACTTTCCTTGACCTCCTCCCCAACCCACACCATTACATACCTCCCTTCACAATAAAATGCCATGAGTTATCGCTCTTCACTGTCTTCATTTCTCTTTTCCCATCCTCTTTAGAATCCAGCCAACTAGGCTTTCCTCCACATTATTTAACCAAAATCTCTTGTTAAGGTCAATAATGACTGCAATGATGCCAAACCCAATGGCCATTTAAATATGATATTAATAGGTGGCAGCAAAAGTGAAGCATTTTAGAAAGGGAAATAAGACAAAAAATCATAGCATTTTTGAAAATAAGAGACTGTTATTACAATTGCAGCCAAAGACCAGACAAACTGAGTGCTAATTTACTAGAATACAATTTCCCATAGTTAGCAAGTTAAAGAAAATCTCTAATATTAACAAATCCCTGAGTTTTCACGGAACATAGCATATGTACATTTTAACAGAAGACCTTCTGAAATCTGACCTGTGAAGTCACTGAAGTATCCAGAAATCACATTGTTCAGTCTATTAATCAAATCTGGTCAGTATTTACAACCTCACTGACACAGATATGCATATGACAGTTTATATAACAATTTTCGGCACGCAATACAGAAACAATTCTATTTGTTCCGGTCAGTTTCTTTGGCTTCATCTACACTTCTGATGTACCAAAGGAAACATGGGGAAGAAAAAAGCCAGAATGAATAACGTTGTGATCACTTGGCAAGAAGACCAAACAGTGAAATGATATTTTTCCAAGAGCAGAATTCCTCCATGGTTCGTAAAAGAAATGTTTCTTGACATAAAACAGTAACTTCTGAGTAGAAAACATGTAGATATGAAAGGCTGCACTTGAAAATCTTCTAATAACATTCTTAAAAACCCTGATTTTTTAAAGAAGGAATCTTATGCCCAAAAAAGACAGGTCATCTCTAAGATTGTAAAATAAGAATTTGTGATTTAAAAAGAGAAGAGTAGAAACCTAGAACTTTTTACACCATTCTACTCCACATTTTGCTCTGAAATAGCTATATATTCTGATGACAACTAGATTAATAGAAGCAATTCCAATCTCTCCCCTGAGCTCCAAACTTGCATAGTTAGCTGCTTACTTAACTTCTTTTCTTAGATCTAGAATATCTAATAGACATCATAAACATTAAATACCTCAAAGATAACCTTTATTCCCATCTAACCCAATTGTATTGATCACCCAATCTTTCTCATTTGAGTAAACAGCTTTACCCAACTGCATGAGCCAAATATTTGGGATTTATCCTTGTTTCTCTATCACTCATCTTTTTCATTTAATTTATGAGCAAGCCCTGGCAATTCAATCTCCAAACATAAAGGCTTTATCTTGACATGTTTCTCCATTTCTGCTGCTACCACTGCGCTCCTAAATACCATCATTTTCACCCTAAGCTACCCAAAGGCCCCACTCTGGGCTCCCTGATTGCCCTCTCGGCCCTCAACAATACAATCTCTTACAGTAGCTCTAATAATTATTTTTAAAATGTAATTTAGGTAACATTAATTCTCTGCTTAGAATCCCCCACTGACATCCTATTATGCTTATAATAAAATTCAAACCTCTTACCATGGTCCACAGACTTTCAACAACCTGGCACCACTGACTCCTCTGACCTTGGTTGGCATATTGTTCTCTCTTTTTCACATGCTTCAGCTACCCGGGCCTCTGGCTGCCCCGTGAATAGAAACATGCAGAGTTTGTTCGCCCACAAGGCCTGAGTCTATGCTGTGCTCTCTCTGCTCCCTCAAATCTTTACATGCCTGACTGGCTCCTTCTTATCATATTTTGCCTCTGTTATTATCTCATTAATATATTTTCGTTAGAGTCCTCATTGTTATCTGGCATCATATCGCTATCTCTGTTTACAATACAGTTATTTCCCAGACTATAATATACATCTCATAGGGCATGAGCTTCCTGTTTTTCATCATTTTATATCCCAGTACCTAATACATTGCATAACACCTAGTTGGAGCTTCATACGTTTCTGAAAAAATTACTAATGCTTAGTAACAGTGCTTTGACACTTTTTCTCCTACGCTATAAAACAAAGTCAATGTCTACAGGAGCAGTAACTACCCCTTCTCATCTTCTCTGGAATAAAATATGCTCTTTGTGAAGATTCACAAAATACAAAAAAGACAAATGGGACATCCGGTGCCAGTGTTGCAAAATATAAAAGCAGAAAGGGAGTTAATCTGCACTTCTTATTTTATTTTAGGTGTCTGACTAAGGCTGTTTTTGTTTAAACAGTCAAATTTGTCACAGTGGAAAAAATTTCAATTAACTTCAGCAAGGAAAATTTACAAACAAAAGTCACAGAGAAATTCTTGCCTGCCAGATTTGAATAATTTCCTATAAAAGTTACTTGGTGCTATTTGTAAATTTCCGACTATTTACTAGGAAAGTGAGTATTTGCAATTTCTTGTTTTCTATGTGTTTCTCAACTACAAATATGACCACTGCAAAGCTGGTATGGGCTAACCCTTTTCTAATCTGTACTGCCACTGAGTGGCCCCAGATGTAGTTAGGAGATGTCTGCTTACTCTCAGTGGGGTGGCAGGGTCTCTCTTTGGTTGAACATCTGGAGGTGATCCCCTAGCAAAGTCGAGCTGTTGCCTTGCTGGCTAGAAAACAGAAGACGAAACATCTGTGGGACAGATAACTGTGCAAGCCTGTGTGAATCTCTGCTGAGGCCTCATCTGTAAAACACACCGTGTGCCACTCGTCTGACACCAGGTGAGTTACTTTGGAGGAGAACCCAGCAGAGATGAAGAAGAGCGCAGCTGCACAGCTTCTCCTTTGCCTTTTGTCTGTGCTCGTACTCATCTGTCAGGCTGTCTCCCTATTCTCCGTGCTACTGTACAGCAATTGGGCCAAACACTAAGCATGCCACGGGCAGCCTATGAGCATTCTGAGTTTGTAACACACACACACTTATATATACTCAAACAGATGTTCTGTGTGCCAGATACCACGGTAATTTATCCAAATTCTGAATGTCTTCAAGGATTACAACTAAACTTCAATTTTTATCAGTCCCTGCCCAGGTCATAATTATACCAAATCCTTAATTTCAGAATCTTACATTCCATGTTTAACATCATATATTCTGTTGGCACATGATGAAAAACTCATTAAATAATATTTAAAGACTGTCACTAATCTTTACACGTTAGCACTTTAAGTTCACCTCTGTGTAAATTACATAACTTGATACAAGTCTATAAGTCACTATAAGCATACATACTTTTAAATAAAATATACTTAATTTCTATAATTTTAATGTTTCCCACAGAAATCCTTTGCATCCCAACAAATATCTTCAGATACAAAATATCAACTAGGAACAGGATCATATAAAGAGTAAATCTGTTCCTGATAGACATCTGATTTTCTGACATTGTCAACACATCATTAAATACAAGTGTTTGAATATGATTATTAAACTATGCAAAATGACCTTCAATGCAACTCACCACTTTCTTATTTTGCCTCAGATTTTAAGACAGATTGTACTTGGGGAATGGCAACAGCACAAGTTGTTTTTTTGTTTTGTTTTGTTGTTTTGCTTTTTTATTTTTTATTTTAAATAAATGTAATATTCTTCCTTTGGAAAATAAAACCTTTCCCTTAAGCTCCAAGGAAACTAGATTTAAAAATAATGATAAAATTCTGTCTCAATTCACAAATAGATTAGGTATGGACCAACTGTTCTCAAAAACAACACGCAGAGCTTGGAGGGCTTTCAAATTGAGAGGTCTACTTGGAGTAGAACTCCAACCTCAAGCCAAAATGATACTCCATGTCATTTTGCTTCTGTGCATTTTAGGGAAATAGAACCAAAATTAAATAACAAGAGAAGAAATATTTTCTAAATATTGTTTCATTATTCATACAAATTGAAGTCTAAACTGAAAAATACCATTTCTAAGCAATATTAAAGAGGTTCTAAATTAATCTAAGCACCAAGTGAATTTTTAATAAATGCTGCTTCATCTTTTTAACTCTAAATGATTGTCCAAAACAATGCCTGCAATTAAATTGCTTTCCTCTGGTTCTCAAAACTTCATAATATTGCAGTAACTTCAATAAATGTTCCCTTCTAGGAAGGAAACTAAAGGTTTGTTCCAACTAGTTTGAGAACATTGCCCACCCATCTTTTCATTCTTCCAACAATTTTTTTAATTGAGCATTTACTATATGCCAGGCCTTAGGAAAAGAGTGGTCAATCAAGCAAGATCCCGGCACACAGTAGGGGAGGCAGAAAATTAGCAACTGAAAAATGAAACTTGAAGTGACAGGGAACGATGAAGGAAGGGGTGAGCAGGTGGGTGTTTCTGTTTACTCTCGTTTGGATGGGCAATAAAGAGCCCTCTCAATAGGTGAGGTCTGAGCTGAGACAGACCCCAAAACACAACTGAACCATGAGAAGAGGTGGAGGTTGAGCCTTCCACACAAAACAGTGGCTGGCACAACTCATGGAGATGGAATGAGATTCCCCAAAGATAAGAGAGGGGGCCAGTATGGCTGGAGCCTAGAGAGAGAGGGAAGGGAGGAGATGATGAAGGCAAGGGGAGGAGGCAAGAATCAGATCATGACAGCCTTGTAGGCCACGTAAAAGTGTTTGGATTTTATCCTGCAAAGAAGAAGGAGCAAGTAGGGTGTTTTAACCATAACATGATTTGGTTTGCATTTAGAAATGATCATTCTGGCTGCTATGGAAGACTGGATTTAGGGAGGCAAAAGTAGAAAGAGGAAGACTGAATTTTCAGAACATACAATCCTCAGCAAGAGTGTAGAATTCTTAACCAAGACTTCTTGGCGGGGGTTGGGGCAATGTTTTTAACTAGGACACAAATAAGCAGTTTTCCCTTCTTTTATAGCACTGCATAATTTTATGTCCTTTTAAAAATTACATAATAGGATTTTTTTCCCTGATAATCTTTAGGATCCTTCAGTTGACATTATACTTTCTGACCAAGTTTTCCTCCTTTTCTCTTTAAGAGTAGAAAATAGAGGCACAGTGCGGAAAGGCATCCTTATTCTCTTTGCTAATCATTGACAGTTTTGGAATGGGTCTCAAAATAGACAAAATCTCAAACCAATGAATCCCTCTCTTCCAACTCATAATCATCTCCCTTTCCTCCATTGATCAATTCCTTATTTTGGTAAACTGGAAAGCAGTGCAAACCCAATTAAACACAGTGACCAACAAAGGAAACAATCAGCAAAATGAAGCTAAAACCCACAGGATGGGAGGAAACATTTGCAAATTACCCCTCTGACAAGGGATTAATAACCAGGATATATATGGAACTCAAACAACTTAACAGGAAAAAAATCTAATAATCTGATTTTAAAATAGGCAAAAGATCTGAATGGACACTTCTCAAAAGACATACAAATGGCCAACACTATATGAAAAAAATGTTGAACATCACTAATCATTAGAGAAATGAAAATCAAAATTACAATGAGACATCATCTCACCCCAGTTAAAATGCTTTTACCCAAAAGATGGACAGTAATGAATGCAGGTGAGCACGTGGAGAAAGGGGAACCCTCGGACACTGGTGGTGGGAATGTAAATTAGTACAACCATTATGGAGAACAATCTGGAGGCTCCTCAAGAAACTAAAAGTAGAGCTACCATATGATTCAGCAATCCTACTGCTAGGTATATACCTAAAAGAAAGGAAATCAGTATATCAAAGAGATATCTGCACTTCTATGTTTGTCACAGCACTGTCACAATAGCCAAGATTTGGAAGAATATAAATACTGAGTAAGATTTTAGAGGTGCTTACCATGTTTACAAAGCACTTTCAGATATGTTCTCTCATGTAATCCTCACTGTAAACCTCAAAAATTTGCTGTTTATGGAATTATTAAACAAAAAGGCTGAATATCTTGACCAATCTTGCAAAACCAATAATTGTGCAAGACCTCAGAAATTTCTCTTGAAAAATCTATCAGGATGATATATTTTGTACTTCACGTGAGCTATGCATTTGATAGAATCATATTTGATTATAATGATCTGTTTACAGGTCTTTGAGCCACTCAAGGGAAAGAACATGTCTTCTTTATTTTCATTTCCAGAATGAAATGCAATGGTTGTTAATAGATAAGTCTTTGGGGAACATCATCAATTATTCCATGACCGGAGACTGTTGTAGGAATTTATATTGCTAGCTGATACAACTAGGTTAATAGCAAGAGAGTAGAAGTACATTTAGGATACGAGAGCATAGCTCTGGATACACTTCTGCCTGCAGGAAGAGGAATACTCTAGACCAGATGACATTTCAGGGTCACTGTAGTTCCTCAGATTTCGTAAGTAGTTAGAGGAAGAGCTGAAAGACACAGGAAAAAAAGAACTAAACCAGGAACTTGCAAGCTACCAAAATATGTTAAAAAAAAAAAAAAAAAAAAAAGAGAGAGACTGCTACCTACTGGCCTACTGGCAGTTTTCATGTCCACAAATCACTTAACTATATTAAAAATTCCTTAGCAAGACCTAATTTTTTCATTCTGTCACATGAAACTACTTGTCAAGGTTGGGAAACAACCAAATTATTTAGCTTCCCTTTCTCTTTGAACTGCCTGGAATCAACATCAGTCAAACAACTCACGTGGTTTAATTCCCCAGATACTTTTCTTCCCCGTTTTCTTACCTCATAGTCATGTCCAACTATTGTTTTCCTCATTCAATAAAAGCGTCTCTGACTAGATTAACAGTGTAGAGTGAAAAGGAAAGGTCTAGGTCCCTTCCCTTGGTCTCCAAGTTATGAAAGCAGCACTGGGAATGTTTATGAATGCTGCACATTAATCCACTGAAATGGTCATTTTGTTTCTTTTCCAAACACAGGATTTCATCACATCTAATAATAAAGCAACAAGCCACTTTCTGTATATTAGAAACCATCAACTTGTAATTATATAGTGAAATACATCTATATGAATTCCTTGTGATGATATAAGCTGGTATTGTATAAGTGAATTTTTTTGGAGCCCACTACGTATTTAAAAGAATCTATTTATATTGGGCCAATTATCTCAGAATAACATCGATTTAAGGGTAAAGTGAAAGTTTCTTTTATAAACCTCTATAGATACATAAATAATCCAGGAGGCTTTTTACAATTATAAAATTAAGATGGCTTTTCAATGCTTGCTAAAGTTTTTGGACATATTATCCATGTAATGGGCAAAATGTAATCCTAAATTGGTGATTGAAAGACCCTGCATGGAAACAAGCTGTCAAATGGATGGAGAGAAATTAAACCTGACAACAGTAATGCCTACTTTCCTAAATGAAAGCCCAGTTCAAGTTTCTACTCATCCATTTTTCAAAACATAAAACAAGGCATTTTCCAACCACCCATAGATGAGATGCCAACATTTGCATTTCACTTGAACCTGATGAAGTCAGTAACTTCCAGCTTCAGGCTTGCCCAGAACTGCTGTGAGAAGATGTTTGTCCAATCTAAAACAATAGCAATGTGACAACATGCGACAAAGGAATGAAATGTGGCCTGGCCGTAGTTGGCTCTGTCCTGCATTCCCTCTGCACCGTTTGGAAAGCCTGATAATCCAACAGGATATCGGAAAGTCTCACTGTCAGGTCCACCCGCAGAGACTGCCAAGTGAGTAACTGGAAGGAGGGCAATGTGTGGAAAGTTGGGAGGCAGGGTTGGGAAAGGGGATTTCTTCATCGTGGCAAATCTAAACCAGTGCAAAAGAAAAATAAGATCATCCTATTTTTTTCAATGTTTGTTTGCCTTGTTTTTAATTGTGAATTTCCTACTTTTAGACAAAAATAAAATTAGGAAAAGTGGGTTTCCTGCTTGGTGATAAAATAAGACTGAAATCATAGGCACAAATAGTTAAAGACAGGCTTGTGTATCATACAACCTATGTCAGGATTTCAGCTCTGCACTAGCCCTGCCACCTTGCTCAATCTACTTCAACACTGTAAAATTAATTTTCTTGAATGAAAAGAGTGAGTTGTTAAGGTTGATGGGACGATAGACGTAAGAATTCTGGTATGGAGTCCAGCTCATAGTAAATCCTCCATATAAAAGTGAGCTGATAGTTTTTAAATGACCCTACCCTAAGGTATCTATGGAGAAGGTGCTGAGAAGATGCACAGTGCCTAAAACAAAGGGAGGAAGAGGTACTAGAAGAAACAAGTGCAGCAAAAAGTCAAAAGTGGGTAAATGGCCCTTGTGTAATTATACTTAACATTTAATTTGCTTACAAGTAAGCCATGGATAGAATTGCATTAGAATACAGCTAATATAAAGTGTCTGTTTGAGAATATGAAGTGTAACTTTTAAAAATGTAAACTTTTGGAATATACACACATGTAAAGAATTGTTCTTCTAATTAATCTCCTTCTCAAAATATATACTTTTTTCAATAGTGCACAAAATAGTTCTACATTATAACTGCCTTCTGGGACACTTTACAAGGCAACACATTAACACACACACAGGCACGCATGCTATGTTTGTATGTGACCACAAGCATGAAAGGATATACTCTCTTAGGTCACTGTGGATGAATGGCTGGGGACAGGGAATGGGTATAAATCAAGAGGATTTCAGAGAATATATAACATTCATGTTAGAAAATTATGTCAAAAAGGAATAAAACAGATACTACTCAAATAAACAGTCAAATTCTCTTCCAAAACTAATGAAAGCTCTCCATTTGCTCAGATCCAGCATTTGAGCATAATTATATTCATGCCTTGCTTGTCAGAACATAACATCTACCTGTTTTAATAAGGGCAACACAGGACATCTGCTTGACCTCACATTCACTGGTCTTGTCTTAGATATATTTTTATTATGATAAAATAGCACTCATGTCAAAATGCCTAAGTATCACAGTAATAAATATATAATAAATACTTATATCTAGACTGAACCTTGGCATATATAAGATATCATCTCACGATTTATGTAAGTTTTTAAAAAAGTGTTGGCTGATAGCCAGTCATAGGAATGCACAAGATATTTATCACAGAGCATATATGAAAGAAAGAGAAAGAAAGGAAGAAAGCAAGAGAACAAGCGAGCCAGCAAGAAAGAAAAAGAAAGGGAATGAGATATAATAAGAACAAGATAATCCAGAGAAGTAATTAACTCACGTTTTATTTCCTTAAAGTTATCAGTTTTCTTTCTCATGTCTCCTTTCTTAATACTTAGCACACTGTATTACTGTTTTTGTTTGTTTGTTTTGAGATGGAGTTTCGCTCTTGTGGCCCAGGCTGGAGCGCCATGGTAGGATCTCGGCTCACTGCAACCTCTGCCTCCCAGGTTCAAGCCATTCTCCTGCCTCAGCCTCCCGAGTAGCTGGGATTACAGGCATGCACCACCACACCTGGCTAAGTTTCTGTATTTTTAGTAGAGATGAGGTTTCTCCATGTTGGTCAGGCTAGTCTCGAACTCCCCACTTCGGCTTATCTGCCCGCCTCGGCCTCCCAGAGTGCTGGGAATATAGGCGTGAGCCACTGTGCCCGGCCTGTATTACTGTTTATTTGAATAATTCAATCCCTGCTCCACAACCTGTAAGCTCCATGAGGACACCGAAGGCTGTTTTCTTAGTGCTTAAAACTGTGTCTGCACACAGTATTTAATGATTTGTTTAATGCATACATACATAGTTTAATAATTCATTAAGGTAAGTACGAAACAAAGTATAAATTTTCTTAAAATTTCTGCTCTTATGGATGTAATGGAATGAATATGAAAAACAGACATTAAAAAGTATTAATATTCTAGTTAAAATAGAAACAGGCATGAATTACTGCAATTCTATTAATACTATAACAGAGAAATAAAGAATAATGTTGTCAAGGGGATGGGCCATGGCAGAGATCTATGTCAAATTACCTCACAACAAAAATGCCTGAAGAGATTTTGAAAAATTTCTATATATCATTCAAATAGTGAAGTGACTAGAGATTTGCCCTTTTATTTTTTTAGGCAATGCTTAGAATACTTCTTTAAAATCATCAATATTCCTAAACAACTGTTATATAGTCTGTTTTAATCAATCACAGTTTTATTTCGCCAGAAAAAAATCCTGTGGTAATATTTAAACTTGAAATGGGCTCAGGAGAAAATTACCAATACCTTATTACTTTTTGTTTGCTATTTCGTATTTGAGGGAAGTTCTACTTTAGAAACTCTTTTTCCCTCCACTGAGAAAAACAAGGTGTACTGGCAAAAGCATCAGTCTTCTCTTGATGCTGGTATAAAGAAACTCTTAATTTTTTGAAAAGGTTCTTCCACGGTACTTGCGAAAAATGATATAAATGAATGTGTAATGACATCATTGCACAAAATATTAATACCATATATTAGCAATAGAAATTGTTTAATGCATTTCTGATTTGTAAATGTCTCAGAAAACAAAAGATCAAACGTTGTAAGCCCTGATTTTTTTATGATTAAACTTCTAAAATAGTTTCAGTGAAAAATAGAATATTCAAGCTACGAGCAGAGATAAATCATTCTGACAGGGTTTCCTCTCCAGCCTAGCACTCTTCTTTCTGACTCTCCCCATTAGTTACTGGCAGACATAACAGTATAAATACTATAAAAGCCCATTCCAGGGATATTTCTGCTAAGCCCTTGAACACATACACCATAACTATAAGAGGCAAATAATCTTACGACACACAAATATCCCACAAATATCCAAAATATGACAGTAAAGTATAAGGCAAGATGTAGGTAAATTATTTTGTATGATTAATAACCGTTACAATATATATTTACACTGAACATGAATATTTTATAAACATATTAAAATAACAGCAAGATATGAAAAACTCTTTCAAATTTAATAAGTCAATCACTGCATCACCTATGCCCCTAAAACTATAGCTTTGCTTCTAATTCTTCAGAAGATTATTAGTAACTCAAACACATTACTACAAATTTTATACCAGGAAGCCCATCATATTTAATCTGATACAGGTTTAGAAATAATCCTACTTATATTTTCTTGTTCCCACTTCATTTTTTGTTTCTCTAAATTCCTCAAAAAAGAACCATAAAAAGGAAATAAAAGAAGACATATTTAAATATGTCATTTGTATGTCGACATTTTCACGTGTGCCTGTATTTCCTGCTATAAGTATCTCAAGAGTAAGGACCATCGCTCCAATTTGAATGGGTTTCATGAAGGTTCATCCACGGAAATGGGCGAAAGTGACAAAATTTCTGTAGTGATTTCTTACTAATGGGCATTCTAAGTGGTTAAATCAAGTATGTAGCAATATATTATACAGGAACATGTTAGCTTTGGGCATCTAAGTTATGAATCTGACCCAATGTGAAATAAATATCCTTGTCACCTCACGGAAGCAGGTGAATACTAGCCATTCACTTCTTAAGGGTTCTATTGTGAATATTTCAGAGTAAGGCACGGGTTTGATATTTTCTTTAATAAGCTTCCTCTCTGTCCCCTTAGACAACTGAGGGCAGGTAAAATATTTTCAAAATCTGGAGAATACCCAATGTGCATATGCCAACTTGATTAAACATATGGAATACATACTTGGAGAAAAGCCAACTGGCGACCTGCTTGAGTCATCTAAACACCCAAGCTGAGAGAGGTTAACATATAAAGATCAGCTTTGGACTTTGAAGTTTTCTGTTCTTCATTTTGCCTAATTAAGACAAGATTTAATAATCAAACCACTGTACAAACATGTACCTAAAAGTACAGGTTTGTTTCTAATTTGGGGAAGAATTCTTAACAGACTCAAAGGAATCAGCTCCACATGGGAAAAGGTCTCTGATAAGATTTGCTTTTCTCCTTGCTAAAATGCAAATGCCTGCTTTTCATCTGAGTTTTATCCAGTGTGACTGAGGTTAGCATCCGCCTGTCAAAATCTCGAGTTTGATACTGAAAAGGAAAGATTCTGATATTAGCATATCATCTGAATCTGAAACGGTGGCAATTAGTTAATAAAAAACTGTATTCCAAAATATTCTTAAAGGTATTCATAGAAACCATTTGTAGATCACAATTTCAAATGGAGTAATCTACCTACTTTACCATAGTAGAATATGTACATCCATGTGTTTCTAGGAAATAGAACTAAGCATGGCAGAAAAGCCCATCTACTATCTAATACTGGTTTTATAAACAAACCTAATTCCAGATCGAAACACTATAAGGCAAAAAATAAGATCCCGAATCTTCCCTCCCACATACATTTCTTGCCCTAAACAGTGGACAATTTTTCAAGAATACCTAATGATTTTAAGTTGTGCTGAAAGGCCACAAAACAAATAAACAAACCTAACTCTACCATAATATAGAAAACATAAGCAGAGTCACATACAAGTCAATGAGTATTATGCCATTAGTCAGAGAAGGAAATTGACTCTCTCCTGATGATACTGATTTGATATAAAATAATTTGATATGAAATAATTTGCTAAATTTAGAGAAGTGCTATAGCAATAAAGTAGGCATTATCTAATGACACATAAAGGATCTGCAATGTATCGTAAAAGGTTAGAGAGAGAGTTGCCCCTGCCAGCCACCCCATCTCTAGCACCCCAATCCCACACATACTTTTGCTACTTTGAGAGTAGCAAAGGGCTAGGCTGGAAAAATTTCTGTTCAGAAGCATGGTATCCAATCCATGCTTCCTTCATGGCTCTGCCCTTGTTACCATGGAGGCCAAAAGAAGAGAAAAACTCCAGCAACACTTGCTATAAAACCAGCACGTGATGAAGATCCCTCTTCCCTACTGCCATTATAAAGATGATTAGGCGTCTGCCCATGAGAGTTTATTTTGTTTTGTTTTGTTTGTTTCTTATATCATGGTACAACAAAGTTATTACTAAGCCAGGTTTTAGCTATCCATTTATCAGTAAACAAACTATCAGTTTGCAATATAATGCCTCTCATGCCTCTGTAACATACTTGTAGATGATACAGCACAAAGGCAAGGGAATAGAATCTTAATACTCAGGACCTTAATATTTTCCAGGAATTTTCCAGGAATGAGAAGATGGTGCTTTTTTAAGCCTACCACAGCAAAGAGTAGTGGAAAAACTGTCCAGACCAGGTTCTTTAATATCATTTTGCTTACAAATTCATAGAAAATCCTTTACTGGCCTGTCTGATATTATGCTGCAATCACCATTTCTTTGTAGTTGCCTCAGCAGGAGAGCTCCTAAGGATGTGGTATGGTACAGACATCCGCTGTCCATTTTAGCAACGTTAAGACTTCCAGGAAGAAATGATCACAAGTTTCTGAGAAACTACTCCAAACGCTTATTGGAATGAAGTGGGGCATATGTAAAATAAATGTAACATAGATGCATACAAGTTGCTGAGAAGTGCCTTACTGGCTAACCTTGGCCTATCTGCCATCACCTGTACAAACTTTTTGACATGTCAATGCACCACATTCAAGTCTGCCTCAAATCTTTTCTGCAACACTAAAAAATGAGGCTCCACATATATAGGCCTATATGGGGTTGTGTACCAAAATAGATACCTGATCATAAAAGATCTTGCAAATGTATCATCTCAATTTTGTACAAATGTCTCATGAACATAATGGTGGTTAAAACACTGATATTGTGATGCTGTCCTTGAGCCAAGAAAGCAGGCTTAGGATGATCACATCCTTTTTGCTGTGACTCCCATCAACATTCCTCTTATATACCCATATCAGTGAAGAGATCCCCAATTTCCAAACCAGCGGTTAGAACATTTTGACTTGGCTTGGAGGCTTACTTTGTTCATGTGGATTTGCTGCTGGTATTGTTTCTGCTTCTCCAAGAATTGCTGGTGTTGCTGTTGAATGACCAGCTGAGCCAACGTGCTCTGAGGCAAAGGTGCAGACTGGGTTCGGTTCAGGGGTCTGTGACGTGGCAATTTGTGGGTACCTCTAATGCCAGGTGAAATTCTCTCTTTTGTTGCCAAGGGAGACTGAGGATGTAAGGGAACGCCACCTGAAAAAAAAAAATACATGTATATGTGTGTGCACACACACACATACACACACACGCACAATTTTAAGAAAAGATAAGAAGCCAAAGAAAACAGATATATGGTATAAACTATAAGAAAATTAGTGAATTAGTCATGCTACCAGGCAAACAACAGAAGGTGTGGTCAAAAGGTCAGGTGTGGGAAGAGAGAAATGTCAGGGCATTGGACAGGTACGCATCTGACCATACAACTCACCAGTCTAGTCTGGTATGAATAAAGGTTAAATGAGGTGAGTCCTCCTACCCCAGTTGGATCTGAAGGAATAAATAGAGGTGATAGCCTTTCCCACAGTACCAGGTATCAGGGAGACTTTTGTATAGCACTGTGGATCTCTATCAGGGTCTTAAGTAAAAGAGACATTATCCTGGATCACTAATAAAATAAAATCCTAAAATGATCCGCAAAAGGTGCCATAATGAATTACCAGCTACAAGAAGCTTTTGCTGTCGCATTTGTTCTTTCAATAATAGATGCTGCAGGAGAGCCTGGTGGCTGCTGTTGGGCGGCTTTCCCTCTAAAGTAACATGAGGGTGGCTGGAAGACGCAGGGATGCTGCCCCCATACTGCCCAGGCAGAGGAACACCTTGCCTAAGCGTCTGCGTCTCACACTTCTGCTTTTCTTTGAGTGAATTCGAAGCCTGTGTTGAGAAATAACAAAGATGTTAATCCTCTTTCATCCATGTGGGTCACTGGGTCTCTATATCATTAGACAAGTTTCCTATGCCGTAACTTCCCAAAACAAAAGCCCCATCTTACCCAATGGCTGAGCAGGGAAAATGGACCTTTTCAACTAAACTCAATAAAGAAGAAATAAAAATAGGGTTGGAGCACTGAAGACGATTTAATATTGTTATTGTATTGAACATAAAAAGTTTTTTTAATTAAAATCAGAAGTGATGCTACGTACACAATTTTAGGTGGAAAGAATAAATTCAAGAGATCTATTGTACATGATGACTACAGTTAATAACAATATATTGTACACGTGAACATTTCTGAGAGAATACATTTTCAGTGTTCTCACCATAAAAAATAAGTATGTGAGACAATGCATATGTTAATTAGCTTAAGTCACTCTACAATGTATACATATATCAAATTATGTTGTAAACCACAAATTATGTACCTTTTATGTGTCAATAAAAAAAAAACAAAAAAATGCTTATTTCCGGCTTAATAAGTGGAAAGTACATTTCTAAAATATTTTATACACTGTTTAAGTTAAAGGCATACTGGAAAGGTAAAATTTATTCAAAGACTATATCATGGGGATTAAGAAGCTGGAGATAAGATGGACTGTAATTTTGGAGTTGCAAGCAAAAGGAACAATTTACCCTTTCTCTACATGGCTTCTAAGAATTTCACAGAGCTGTAAGTGTCCAATGTTTAATTTTTAAAATTAAATTCTTAAAATAACCCAATGAAAGGAGGTAAAAATATGCAGAAATTTGATTTAAACAGTTTATATTAATTCATAACAGATCCCCAAATCTCTAAATATTGAAAATGACATTCCAGATATTTTGTATAATAAACTACAAGTGAAATAAGATATCAAATAAAAATGCTATTAAGAACTTGAAATGTATGATAACACAGTAATAAGGCAATAATAATTATATCATCAATAGCAATAATGAATTATCCTATTCAAATGATTTAATGAATGGTGGTCATTTTGCTATTACAAAAGCAGGACTCTAATACCTCAAAATTATGTGGCATGTTTCTTTTCAAAACTCAAGTTTCATCTTTCAAAATTGCTGTGCACCAGGGAGGCGAAGCAATTTTCAGCGATGGAGAAATTGAAGGACAAAGAGGTAAGTGGTTTGTCTGAGTCACACAGCAAGTCAATGCAATGTTTAATCTAGAAGTGATTCCTTGTCCTGGCCTCTTTTCCTTAAAATTTCCCAGTATTCAGTGGAGAAATGGAATACTAGAGATCCCCTTGGCAAAGCAATGCTAAACTTGAAAAATTAATTGTGATGGCCTCATCCACACCAAAATGGAAGCAAAGAAAAATGAAACTTTAATCCAAACCACATTGGTTTATTCATCCAATGGTACCAAATCGTATTACCTTTGAAAGATTAAATGGTCTGGCTTTAGTACTTGGTCCTTTGGGAAAAAATTTTCCTTGACCACATTAAAAGTGGTACATGTGTGAGTTATTGAGAGGAGTGGCTTAGAACATACAAAAATAAGTAAAAATAAAATGCCTATTCATGTGTCATAAGAAGTTTTTGGGTTTGTATTTACTTATCGTTAGAAAAGATAGGAAATAGAAACAGAAGGAAAAATAATTTGTAATTAGTGATAACTGTAAAATATTATCTGTGAATATTTATTTTTAGTTTCATTCCTAATTCCTTTTTTGTTTTTCATTTCATTTACAAATGTTTCATGTGGAATTTTAAGAGCATAGCTGAATTCAGTATTTTCAATGCTTTCTTTTATAATCCCCAGATATAGGACGACATCCAAATTTTGTTTTTTCCTCATTGGTATAAGAAGAACACAGTACCACATAAAATGACATTATAGTCTATTGACAATACCAGAGATAATAAGATATCTCTCAGACTGATTTTAAAATACGTATTGAAACTATGTATTGAACATACACGTGAACTTGACACATTCTACTCAGTGGAAGACTTGAAGGTAAGGATTGGCCAAATTGGTGATGAGAGTTGGAATAAATTTTTCTCTAAACCTAACGTATCATATGACCCCTGTATGCATACAATTTAATTAACATTTCAGAGATGAATTATTCTGGATAAGGCCCACACATTTTTTACAACTAAAACTGATACGGTTTTAGGGAATATGCATAGAATAATTATTGCCATCTTCTGCTAGTATGACAATAACATTTCAAGTTTAGCACTGCTTTGGCAAAGAGATCTCTAGTATTCCATTTTCTCTACTGAGTACTAGGAAATTTTAAGGCAGAGGCCAGGACAAGGAATGACTTCTAGGCCTCCATGTAACACTATGATACAGTGACTGCTTTCTTCCCGAAAGAACCTATTTCAGTTGTCAGGACTTTTAAACTAATTGATTCACTTTGAATCTTCTGGGAATAGTTTAATATTTTTCTTAGAGGTTTTCCAGATACATATTCGTCAGTACTAGAGAGTCAGTAACTTAAATTCCCAAAATAAAGTCATTCACAAAATAAATTCTATAAACATATGCTACTGTGCTTTCGAAGCTGTACCTCTCAGCACTGCCCTGGCTTGTGTTCCAGGTCTGCCACTTACTGGCTCTGTGCTCTTGTGCTTTGAAACTCTCCAAGTCTCAGCTTCTCCTTCTGTAAAAACGTGGGCTGTAATCTCTGTTTTACAGAATGGCTGTGTGGAGCTATTAAAATAATATATCTGGAAAGTGCTTTTTTAAAAGCTATAAACCATTATACAAATGTTAGTTATTATGTTTACATATGATTATGTGAAACCAGGATAATTCTGATTTGAAATTAGACTGAATGTCTTTGAACAACACAGCAAATAGCAAACAGTGAAGGAGATGCTGGCTCTGTCAAGTTTTTCTAAAGTCTAAATATATAAAACATGAAAGAGAGTTCCCCCATGAAGAGATACTGCTTGGGTTGATTTAGGCTGATGCTGTGCAATGACTTACATTGAGCTGGGATGGCACTGCGGGAAGCCCCAAGGTAATGTTGGGCAAAGAAGGAGAGGTATAAAGACTTAGCAGGTTCATGGAATCTTCGTGAATTAGAATGCGTTGCTGTGAAACCATTTGCTGTTAAAAAAAAGAGGAGAGTCTCAAAATACCACAGTATCACAAATTTTACTGTAAAATGTTCTCATTTCAGAAAATGGGCCTTACCATAATTAAGAAAAGATTTTAAGTATTTATTTCATGACTTCTGTATCCAAAAGTTATAATGTAAAATTTAAATAAAAAATTTCTTCCTAAGACATAGTTATCAAATCTGAATAAAAGGCATCTATGTTCATTTTTTGCAAATTCATTTATAAAATTCTGGCTATACAAAATACGGTCAGCATGTTTGTCATCTGCTGATAAAGTACAATGATAAAATTGCATAATTCTGATTAGTATGTCTACTTCTTTTGTATTACTCAGTGAAAAAAAGTGTGTATATAATGCCAACACAGTCATTATCTTCATCTGATTCTTCATTTAATGTCATTTTATTGATGGGAAAACTGATCCAAGAAAAATCTTAGATGAAATATCACCATATAGGTCTTCCATAGTAATCACATCTTTTTTACTATAAACATTTATTAATAGACAATTCTGTGTGGTGTATTTTTAGATCATTCATATTCAGAAACTAAAGTAAATGTTAAAATGTTACGAGTCCTATGCCACAATAGCCTTCATTTACACTGAAATACCCTGAATGTTTTGGCATCACTGTGCTTTTTACAACAAATACCTTTTTTAATCCATTACTAAGAGTCATGTTTTCCCACATGTGGCCTAATATGGTTGCTTGAATTACATTTTCTGTTTAACTCTTGCTTCCCTCCCAGAAGTTTTATACAATAAGAGTTACAAAGGTCTTATTAGACCAAGGAACTCTGGCCTGATATGGTCCCCAAGGGAACAACATCCCTGAAAAAGAATACTCCATGTAACAGTATGACACAGTGACTGCTTTCTTCCCAAACAAAAAGCATATGGGACTCCAATAATAGACCACCTCCAAGAGGGATATTGCACACACGGGCTTTGACTAAAGTAAATATAATAACTTGTCAAGCATGTTTGGGGGAGCTGTAGATTTTCCCCTGGACAAACCTGGGATATCAATTAACTGGGGAAAATATCATGTGCTAATACAATGCAACCTCAGAATGTCACTGAAGAGTGATGCACCACCAAAACACAGGATGTTATTCCAAAACATCATCTCAATCATACGTTTGTTTGGAGATGAGTCCTAGTCTTAACATAATAAGAGCACAGGGTTAAATGTGGAGTTTTCTCATTGCAACTTGGAACTCAAAGCTAGTTCAGATTTTGTTACTTCTCAAAGGAACATGTCAGATATTTGTGCATGAAAATCAAGAGGTATGTTGATAGCAGTAACATTACATTGACTTTATATGCAGCCCTTTAAAAAATTAGATGTCTAAGTGACATAGCATAAAGATTATTGGGAAAGATTTTAAAATTACAATGTGTGAGACTGCAATTTTATTTTATGAGCTATCAGACAGAGTTGCATACTTACTATAAACAAAAAGGCAAGCTACTCTTTTACTCATATAAATAATAAGCTTTTCATGAAAATTTTAAGTCTAGAATACGTACCTGAACAAGAACAAAAGGAACATATAAGGAAGCAAAAATATTTTAACTAGCTTATTGGCAGTAAATAGTGATTTAAAATAAAAGGGCATGTTATTCACTTATCTGTATTCATTGGAGAGAAAATAAGTGTGGAAAAATATGCATTTTAAATAGTGCATAATATTCATTCAAGGTTGTATTTGCTTCTCACAGCACTGAGATACGGACTAGGGGATTTGACATGGACTGGGAGAATGGCACAAAAAATACCATGGACCTCACAAAAGAGGTTTTTCTTTGTTTCCCAAAGAGAATTTCTGTGATATCCTCCCACCTCATCACAGGAACCAGAATTAAACTCAAATGAGAAATAGATATCTTCTCAGACGTAATAATGGCAGCAACACACTGGCTCCTCACACTGGCTTTGACTAAAGTGAAGAGATGTGGGGACAGTCTTACCCTGGGATTGCAGATCTTTGTAGTTTCCTATAAAACT
The DNA here is from genome assembly GCF_008728515.1 of Papio anubis. NCBI lineage: Eukaryota > Metazoa > Chordata > Mammalia > Primates > Cercopithecidae > Papio > Papio anubis. Next base: position 88,771,163 of record NC_044979.1, on the reverse strand, counting down.
TGAGTGGCTCCATTTCCTCTGGCAGTGTACTGATATTCCGCACCTACCATGGTGCCCTGGGCCAGAAATTTTGTAGGTTAACCTGTTCTTCACAGGCACTCTCAAGCTACCATTATGCTCATGCTGTCAATGAGGAAACTGAGTCATTTCCCCAATTCTGCTTCCATGTGGGACCAGCAACAAAACCTTTAAACTGACCAAGGCTATGAGATTTGTTGACAGCTGCTGCTACAGGGAGTACGACTCTGCAGCCACTGCCGGAAGACAGGGGAACCAGAGAAAAGTAGGGAGAATGCTGGTAGCTTTGGAGGAGAAGAGGAGCAAACTCAGGCTCTGAAGCTCATGGCAGGAATAAAAGAGTGCAACTGGGAGTCCGGGGACTTGGGCACAAGAAGAAAGCTCCAGTGACTTTATAAATGTCAGGATGTTCAAGTCATGGAGACAATTCTTGATGAAGTAAGGACGATTCTGTGTCCCCCACATCTGTTAGGTATAGTTGGTTCTTCCCAAAGACTCTTAACCAGTATGTTGTCTCATAGAAACTTTAGGGACCCAGACATTGCTTAGCTTATCTCCTTGGATTACAGATAAGGAAACAGGCACAGCATCTATGTAGACTTTCAAGGTCTAGAATTACTTCAGAGAATTGAAAAACCATTTCCCTCTAATTATTTTCTGTAAATACAGCTTTCCTCAACTATGCTTTTTGATCGGAGCAGTCTATCTGTTCCACGTTTATCTCTTAATAAGACCTGGAGCCATAGTCTACACTGCTAACTGAGTACAGACACACTTGAAAGTCACACTAACAGATTGGGAGGGGTACCATTCACCTGACACAATGAAAGATCCTGTCCAGCATTCTTGCAAGGCAGGAAGACCATCCCACCTTAGCATTGCGGTGAGCTCACAAGTGTTTTCAGGCAAAGCCAGGATTTTTCCAAGAAGCAGTTTTGAATCTGGCCCAGCCCTTAAATCAGTGCTTTGCTATGACGCCAATACTTGCCATTTAGAACATGGGAATGACGGTTTTAATCTGAAAATTTTTCAGAACCAAAATTTTTTATTGTGGTTAGATAAAATGAAAATAGTAAATGTATGAATGGCTATTGTTTAACCTTCACAAAACAATTAATGAGTAACTTCTCTGTGTTAGATTAATGGTGCTGGGTGCTAGGCGTACAAGATGTCCTATAAAACACCAATTCATGTGGTAGTTAGCTGCACAGAAAAGTAAAGAACTAACTCTTTGACTTGTGATAATTACTGTAATTAGAGGAAGGAGCATTATGTTAGGACATGAGATGTGAAATGGGCCAAATGCTGGGGTAGGGGTGGCCTACTCACATTTTACTAAGGCTTTTCAAAATCTTATTTAATTTCTCTCCTGTTATGTCAATAGGAGGGGCATCTCATAGATAATATTTGTAGTTCAAATGAATACAAAACACATAGACTGAAACATTATGTCTCTCAATAGAACTATTTATGTGGAATTGAAATTAAGCCACTGACTTAAATTAAAAGACTCAGAATCTCTTCCAAAAGGGACACTGGCTAAAATTAGAAAAATGGACAATGTCAAATGTTACAGGGATTTAGAAAGGTAAAAACTCTCATGTATTCCTGGTGGGACAGTAGTCTGGTATAGCAATTCTGTTGAACTATAAACCAAAATAATTATACTGTATACCATATGACCCAGTGATGGCTCTGCTGGGAATTCTAACTTCGAGAAATTCTCTCATTAAGTTGTAGGATGATAGGACATGGTATATATTGAAGGGCACCAGGACATCTACCTCGGGAATCAGTATGTGGCAGCACCCACCATGGATTTTTATGGTGATTGAAAGCACACCATTAGATTTCTGCATCCATAAAGACACGGTGTCTGGATCTAAAAACACATGCTTAGTGATAAAAGCAAGAAAATGGAATGATACAGATAACATTGTGCCATTTATATCCCATGAAAACCCATGGATGCAAAGTAAAAAATATATATAGTGTAAAAATTTGTATAAACAAGAACACAGGAGAGAATGATGCCTACGGGAGCAAGGAAAATGAAAGTGGGGAAAGGAGATGGAGAGAAAGAACCAAGGAAGGAGGGAGGGAAGCAGGGAAAAAAGGAGGAAGGGAAAGAGAGGAAGATAAACAAATACTTTTCTTAATCTTAAGAAGACAAAAAAGTCAATGATAGCCCTTGACAGAATGCTAGTTATACTAGTTATGTAAATAATTACTTACTTTTCCTTTTTTTTTTTTTTTTTTTGACAGGATCTTGCTCTGTTGCTCAGGCTGGAGTGCAGTGGTGTGATCAAGGCCCACTCTAACTTCAAACTCTTAGGCTCAAACTCCCAGCTAATGTTTGTTAGGTTTGTGGGTTTTTTTTTCTTTCTTTTTTTTTTTTTTTCCTGTAGAGACAGGGTCTTTCTATGTTACCCAGGCTGGTCTTTAAACTCCAGGCCTCAATTTATCCTCCTACCTCAGCCTCCCAAAGTGCTGAGATTATAGGTGTGAGCCCCCATGCCTGGCCAATAATCACTCACATTTTAAAAAGCTCAGAAAATGTGGATATAGAATTTTCAGTTTACTGTATGTTCCAAATTATGTACAATATGCATGAGAATCAGAAAAAGAAAAAATATATATATACACACAGAATTTTGGTGAGGAGCAGCCTGGACTTGTGAAACGAAGTCTGGTCTAAGTCTCTTATACTTGAGCTCTCCCTGGGCAGCACCCATGGCTTGTAACCCTGGGCAGCACCCAGCTTCCCCGGACTTCAGAACCTTCAGCCTGAGACTGAAGCACCTCTGCCCAGCTCTATCAGGTAACATGTGAGTCTATTGGAATGGCATACAGGAAGACATGCTTATGAGTGTCAACCAGCTTTGGCTTTACAAGGTCCCAAGTCCCTGAATCCAGGCTATCTAAAAAGAATATAGCCACGTTTTAAAAAAGAAAAGCCTCTTAATCATTTAATATTTGCCTATGGTTTTCATGGGATTTTTAGAGATTGTGTTTATTTTCTACTATTCTTTCAGATAGCTCATAGAAAATTAAAATCTCCATGTAGTTAAAAAAATTGTTCAAGCAGTAGAATCTCTCAAGTTTCCATTTTACTGGACACCCAAGAAGGTGTTACTATAAAATGGTGAGACATATTGTGAGACCAAAAAACAAAAAAAAAAAAAAAAAGAAAAATTATTTGACAGAGTTTGCTTAGCATTTGAAAGGCACTGATGTTTTGTTAAAGATCTTGCTTTAAAATATTGACTCATGTTATTCCTAGTAAATGATTATTTTGTCATAGCAACCTCCTTTCCCTGAGTTGGGGGTGGGGGGAATGTGTTTTATTTGCTGCTATCTAAAACCACAGCTCTACACCCACTCAGAAGGGAGCATAACATTTACAGCAAATGTCACAACAACTATTATGAAACAACAGGCAGATGAGTCATGTGAGATTGGGGCAAAACAAGTGACATTACAGATGATTTTAGAACACTTAACCTTATTATTAGAATCCTTTTTTAAAAGCATTTGTATCTGCTGGAAAGTTTATTTTAAAAAATAGCATAGCAGAGACAGCCACTAATGTTCAACTAGAAATAAACCAGCAGCTTGGCTACCGTTAAAATAGCTATCAAATAAATCTACTGAATCTAAAGTAATAGTGTTGATATCCATGGAAACATATTTGAACCCACAGGCCCACAGTATTAACAATAAAGTAACTAGATAGGTAAAGACATCTTTGACTGGAGTTGGAAATAGAAACCCTTGAGGTTTCAGCTCCCCAACCAAGTTTACAAATGAGTAAAGCAAGTAGCTCCAACAATCTGAGTTCTGGGACTGAGCATATGTAGGAAATAGAAGAAATGGAACAGAAGTGGTCAGAGCAGATGGAGACTCACTCTCACATGAGAGCTGCTGGCTCGAAGACAAACATGCTAATGAGTTTTCCCTACCAGGAGTCAGCGTTGATAATAACAACAAAAAGTGAACTTGTTCCGAACTTCATAATTTACCACCTGCCTTCCAAACACTGATTCCTTAGAACAAAGCTGCTAGTGTAGGTATTACGGTACTCCCTTCTCCTAGATCAGGAATCTGAGGGTTAGGGGAAGTCGCTTGACCATTGACGATAAGGTAGCTGGTTTTGGAGCCAGGTACAGGCCGAGTCTTCTGAATGGAACACCTATACATTCCACTACAATGTGCTATTCTCTGAACCTCAATTTATGAGTAAATTCTCCTCCTACTTCTGTCTACCCTTTATCTAAATTAGGCAGGACATGTGAATTACAAGATAGAAAATTTTGTTTTCATCTAGGGCTCAAGATCTTTAGATACAGCCGGACTTTCCTACTTCTGAAGCAGCACAATGGGATAGAATCCCATTCATTTACATGGGCTCTGAAACAATTAGGTGACATGCTTTTCTACTTACAGGCCATGAAATAAAGACTTCATTCAAATATACACTATTTTAATAGGAAAACTCACCAGTGTTCCTTAAGCCAAAATAGAATAAACCTATTTTGTAAACGGTAAAGTATGCAACCATTTTTTTAGAGTGCAATATATTATGCAAATAATTCATGTCCCCAAAATATTTGTTGCTATGAAGTCCCGTACTACTATTAATCTTAGGAGACATCTGTAAAAATCATCCTAAATTCTAAATGATGGTTACTCAAGTATGGCTGAGAAATTTTTTTTCTCTTTTCTCCAGTTTGGGTGGAAACATTTAGTGCTAAAAAGCTACGATATTAACTTGCTGACAGTCTCAGTCTAAATTCCGCTGTCTCCTCACCTATTGAGAATGAATTACACTACAGATCTCTGTAAATGCAATACAGCAGAAAACCACATGTTAGCCATCAGGGTTGCATTTTTTGTTCTGGGCCACAGAGAGGCTACTCATCAGTGCATAAAGGTCTGCCCACCTGGCCTTTTGGATCATAGTTCAGGCACACAATTAATTCATTATGAGGTAAGTCACTGCTTGCTTTTGAACTCGTCTTTCCAGATTTGGAGGTGAATGTCCTGTCACTGACCTGAAGAAATACCTCTACCCTTTTAAACTCCATTAAATCACATTTCCTTCTGTTTTGTTTTGTTTTTCTTTTTTTAATGGTGGGGCTGAAAGGAAAGGTTTGCAGTGAGAGAATATGTTCAACAATTAGCTGAAAACCTAGGGTACCTAAACAGATGATTTGTGGCAAGTTATGGCTTTAGAAATATAAAACAAATTAAAACAGTATAAGCAAAATCTTGTATTTACATTCTTCACCAACGTATACTTCTTGGTTGTTCCAATATGTTGTACTAAATACTATATGGACATATATATTATTTACAATGAAGGAATATATGTATCTTGTTTGGTAACTATCAAATCATGTTTTCCCCCTTCTTCCTTTCTGAAAGGTAATCATCATGCTAAATTTTGTGTTCCTCACTCTCTTGCCTCTTAAAAATATACTATTATGACGTATTATCAAACAAAGTACTGTATTACCGTTTCTGAACCTAGTAAAATGCTCCCTTGTTGTAAGTGGTCTTCTGAAACATTGCAATGACAATGCATTTCTCGGAACCAAACGTGCTGCTGAATGTAGTCTAGTGTGTTGTTTTCATTTTTCAATGGCACAAAATCCATTCAGGGACTGATTAGAACCCAGATCCTTTGGTGTTTTTGTAATTACTAAGAATTACATTCTTCATACTGAGAGATAATGACAATCTAAAGTGTTTTGAAAAAAAAAAATTGTAAACAAGTTGTTCTTTTCCTGGAAATTTACTAAATAGTTGCAGAGAATGGACCAATATCCAAGTATAACTGCACTAACAAAAAGATGCTATCTACAACTAATAATCCAATAACTCTACTTATGTCTCTGGTTACAAATATAAACAAAGTATTTATTCCATCTGCTATCATGTTTTTGAAAGGATAATGAAAAAGAGAAAGAGGGGTAACAGGACAGTAAGTAAGAAATAGATGTGGGACTGCAGACCATGTAGAGGCCAGAATTACTATTCTTTAAATAGCTGAAAATGGTCATAAACGACAGCATCTAGATATTTTGCTCATGTTCCTTGGAAACTTATTTGAGGGAAATTTTTGAAATCTAGAAGGAAGATATATTCCCTTGGGGAG